>NW_026970256.1:0-105000 GCF_028390025.1 Pseudophryne corroboree
AGGAAGGGAGATGGAGAAAGAGAGAGAGGGAAACGGAAAGGGAGAGGGGAAGAGAGAGGAAGACAGGTGGAAAGGGAGAGGAAAGATGAGAGAGAGGAAGGGAGATGGAGAAAGAGAGGGAAAGGGAAAGGGAGAGGGGAAGAGAGAGGAAGACAGGTGGAAAGGGAGAGGAAGTTAAAGAGAGAGGAAGGGAGATGGAGAAAGAGGGAAAGGGAGAGGTGAAGATAAAGAGAGAGGAAGGGAGATGGAGAAAGAGAGGGAAAGGTAGAGGGGAAGAGAGAGGAAGACAGGTGGAAAGGGAGAGGAAAGATGAGAGAGAGGAAAGAAGATGGAGAAAGAGAGACTTCCAGTTCCGGCTCTGGTGGGGATGGCTGCATGTTAGAGCAGCTCCCCTGCAGCCACAGTAGTTATGCCACTGATGGAGAGGGAGACAGATGGAAAGGGAGAGGTGAAGATAAAGAGAGAGGAAGGGAGATGGAGAAAGAGAGAGAGGGAAAGGGAGAGGGGAAAGAGAGAAAAGACAGGTGGAAAGGGAGAGGAAAGATGAGAGAGAGGAAGGGAGATGGAGAAAGAAAGAGAGAGAGAGGGAAAGGGGAAGAGAGAGGGGGACAGGTGGAAAGGGAGAGGAAAGATGAGAGAGAGGAAGGAAGATGGAGAAAGAGAGAGAGGGAAAGGGAGAGGGGAAGAGAGGAAGACAGGTGGAAAGGGAGAGGAAAGATGAGAGAGAGAGGAAGGGAGATGGAGAAAGAGAGAGAGGGAGAGGGAAAGGGAGAGGGGAAGAGAGAGGGGGACAGGTGGAAAGGGAGAGGAAAGATGAGAGAGAGGAAGGAAGATGGAGAAAGAGAGACTTCCAGTTCCGGCTCTGGTGGGGATGGCTGCATGTTAGAGCAGCTCCCCTGCAGCCACAGTAGTTATGCCACTGATGGAGAGGGAGACAGATGGAAAGGGAGAGGTGAAGATAAAGAGAGAGGAAGGGAGATGGAGAAAGAGAGAGAGGGAAAGGGAGAGGGTAAGAGAGTAGAAGACAGGTGGAAAGGGAGAGGTAAAGATAAAGAGAGAGGAAGGGAGATGGAGAAGGAGAGAGAGGGAAAGGGAGAGGGGAAGAGAGAGGGAGACAGGTGGAAAGGGAGAGGTGAAGATAAAGAGAGAGGAAGGGAGATGGAGAAAGAGAGAGAGGGAAAGGGAGAGGGTAAGAGAGAAGAAGACAGGTGGAAAGGGAGAGGTAAAGATAAAGAGAGAGGAAGGGAGATGGAGAAGGAGAGAGAGGGATAGGGAGAGGGGAAGAGAGAGGAAGACAGGTGGAAAGGGAGAGGGGAAGAGAGAGGGGGACAGGTGGAAAGGAAGTGGTAAGTATACAATAGAAAGAAAGAGAAAGGGAGATTGCCCTATGGTGGTGCACTATAAATGATAAAATATAACTTTTATTCCAATATATGATAAAACCAGCGAATATTAAAAGGAAAATAGAGATAGTGAAAATAAGAAAGAAATCGTGATTAAAAATAAAATGTTCTGCTTACTAGATGTTGCTGGATAAACTTCTTATAAGTATATCTTTAGGTTCAATATAAAGAGTGTCCTATTCACTCATATCCTTAGAGCCCTAGCAATCAGAGATATATAATTTTTACCGTCCTTCCCAGGACCTCAAATGTCTGAGATAATGGGTCATATAGAGACAGGTTAGCCAATTGCCACTTTATGTTAAACGTATTCACCTTGGGGGTCATTCCGAGTTGTTCGCTCGCTAGCCGCTTTTAGCAGCTTTGCACACGCTAAGCCGCCGCCTACTGGGAGTGAATCTTAGCTTATCAAAATTGCGAACGAAAGATTCGCAATATTGCGAAAAGACTTCTCTGTGCAGTTTCTGAGTAGCTCGAGACTTACTCTGCCAGTGCGATCAGTTCAGTGCTTGTCGTTCCTGGTTTGACGTCACAAACACACCCAGCGTTCGCCCAAACACTCCTCCGTTTCTCCAGCCACTCCCGCGTTTTTCCCAGAAACGGCAGCGTTTTTTCACACACACCCATAAAACGTCCAGTTTCCGCCCAGAAACACCCACTTCCTGTCAATCACATTACGATCACCAGAACGAAGAAAAAACCTCGTAATGCCGTGAGTAAAATACCTACCTGCATAGCAAATTTACTTGGCGCAGTCGCACTGCGGACATTGCGCATGCGCATTAGCGACTGATCGCTCCGTTGCGAGAAAAAAATAACGAGCGAACAACTCGGAATGACCCCCCTTATCCAGTACCTGTCTGTTTGGAGTGTATTGTTCATCATATTATCCCTCCCAGAGAAATGTACTGGTCTGGTGAATTTATGTGTGAATGTTGATCTTCATAGAGCATTGATTATGTTTTCACATCCAGTTATGTTTCAATAGTGAAACTGTTACTGTTGCCAAACTGCTTGGTTTAGACTCTAAACCTTTCACCTTCCCTGGGCCACATTAGAAGATGAAAATTTGGTTTGGGCCGCACATAAAATAAAATAAAATAACAGTAACGATACCTGATCATCCAACAAAACCACAGAAAACATAGTTAACATATTAAACTTACTTGGAACAGAGCCGGCCTTAGGCATAGGCAAACTAGGCAAATGCCTAGGGCATTTGGTATGCTTAGGGGCACCAGCAGCTTCTGCTGATTAAAATGATATATGGCATGCCTATATTCTGTGTGTGACTGCGGCTGTATCTGCATACGAAATGCTACGTTGCAGTGTATTCCTGGAAATCAGTGTAATGTAGCATTTTGTATGCAGATACAGCCACAGTCACACACAGAATATAAGCATGCTGCATCTGTGTCCTAGCCCCATAGTAATGCAAATAAGACGCATTTTCATAAACAAAAGGCGCCCGACGTTGCTGCCAGCTGACTCATGTCTGGCATCTCCTGCAGAACTAGCGGCGGTGCTAGGGGGCACCAGCCAAAATCTTGCCTAGGGCATCATATTGGTTAGGGCCGGCTCTGACTTGGAAATGAAGTTAGTGAGATGTTTGACATTGTTTCTCAGCCACCAATGCATCCCCCCCCCCCACACGCACACTGTAGTCCTCTTCCTCTCCTCTCCTCCTCCCCCCCCCCCCTCCACACTGTGCTTCTTCAAGGGCCCACAAATTTCTCCCGCTGGGCTGAGCTCTGTGCTGCTGTCACGTGTGGCACTATGCAGTAGAGGAGGGCTACACTGTGACAGGACAGCAGACCCCAAACCCCCCCCATCCCGGACACATTGTACTGCAGTGGCACCTGACTTCATCCTCGTTACCCCCTCCCCCCCGAACCAATCTGTACTGTGGAGTTTAGACACCGCCGGCCTCATTTTACTGCTGCAGCCCTGGACATCAAGTCCATCCCAGCTCCCAAGAAACCCCCCGGACACTGTATTGCGGCATGGTGCTGGACTTCAGACCCTCCCCTCCCTTCCCCCGACACTGTACAGCGGTTCAGACCTCCTCTCCCCCCCCCCCCCCCCGGGACACTGTACAGCGGCGCGGGGCGCGGCCACGGACTTCAGATCCCGATTCCCCCCCCCCCCCCCCGGACACTGTACAGCGGCGCGGCCACGGACTTCAGACACCCCCCCCCCCGGCTCACTTACGAGTTCTTGTAGAACCAATTTCTCCGCTGGGCTCCTCTACTCTCGTGCTGCTCAGTCACGTGTGCCGCTATGCAGCGGAGGAGGGCTACACTGTGACTGACAGCGGAGAGGGCGTGAGCTGGTGCTGGTCCCAGCGGCAGCAATCCAATCAGGATGTGCTGACAGCCTGCTGGGGCCGGCTCAGCTTCACATGTGGTGTCCGTACTCTGCAAAAAAAACAAAAAACCTCTGCTGCAGCGCATTCCGGCCGCAAGCGCCGACAGTGTAACTTGAAACTTTAGAATTTATTAAAAAATAAAAAATTGCACTGGGCCGCATTACTAGCCGACCTGGGCCGCGAGTTGGACAAGCCTGGTTTAGAGTGCATGAGAATGTATTTCAAACCACATAGACAGTATTGATCCACAAGGGGAAGACAATTTGTGTCAATATAAATACTATGTTTCCATTTGTGTTTATTCCCCTTTCAATGTAGCAGATGTCAGGCAGAGTTATGCCAGCCTCACTATTACAAAAATGTAGCTCTTCCAAGGCTACAAAGATTTAATACAATGAATCACCTGCTATTTGGATACCAGTATATATCAGGATGTATCACTCAGAGCCCATATATATCCATCTATGGGGTATATTTACTAAGGTCCCGATTTTGGGGGTCATTCCGAGTTGTTCGCTCGGTAAAAATCTTCGCATCGCAGCGATTTTCCGCTTAATGCGCATGCGCAATGTTCGCACTGCGACTGCGCCAAGTAAATTTGCTATGCAGTTAGGAATTTTACTCACGGCTTTTTCATCGTTCTGGCGATCGTAATGTGATTGACAGGAAATGGGTGTTACTGGGCGGAAACAGGCCGTTTTATGGGCGTGTGGGAAAAAACGCTACCGTTTCCGGAAAAAACGCAGGAGTGGCCGGAGAGACGGAGGAGTGTCTGGGCGAACGCTGGGTGTGTTTGTGACGTCAAACCAGGAACGACAAGCACTGAACTGATCGCAGATGCCGAGTAAGTCTGAAGCTATTTAGAAACTGCTACGAGGTGTGTAATCGCAATATTGCGAATACATCGTTCGCAATTTTAAGATGCTAAGATTCACTCCCAGTAGGCGGCGGCTTAGCGTGAGCAAATCTGCTAAAATCCGCTTGCGAGCGAACAACTCGGAATGAGGGCCTTTGACCGAGATGCCGTTTTTTCTTCAATGTGTCATTTCGGTAATTTACTAAGCAAAAATCTCGGCAGTGATGAGGGCATTCGTAATATTTTGGAAGTCCTAGGAAAAAATCACGAATCAATACACCATCGGTCAAATACGCCTGCAATTTGGTAGAAATCGGTAATTAACTAAAAAGTGCAAATCACAAACACTGCCGACAATAGCCAAACACTGCCGTGCTGAAATACAATTCGTGAAAAAGTGCTAAAAAAAACCAGACCTGCTTTTTTCCCCCGTGTTTGGATAGGCATGCACGGATCCATGAGATCCGTGCATGTTTATCAGTGGGAAGTGGATGGGAAAGTGTTTTGTTTTTTTTTTTTAATTGCGTGGGGTCCCCCCTCCTAAGCAAAACCAGCCTCGGGCTCTTTGAGCCGGCCCTGGTTGAAAAAATATGGGGAAAAAAAAAAGATAGGGGTTCCCCCATATTTAAACAACCAGCACCGGGCTCTGCGCCTGGTCCTGGTTCCAAAAATACGGGGGACAAAAAGCGTAGGGGTCCCCCGTATTTCTGAAACCAGCACCGGGCTCCACTAGCCAGATACATAATGCCACAGCCGGGGGACACTTTTATATAGGTCACGGCGGCCCTGGCATTACATAACCAACTAGTCACCCTTGGCTGGGGTACCCTGGAGGAGTGGGGACCCCTTAAATCAAGGGGTCCCCCCCCTCCAGCCACCCAAGGACCAGGGGTGAAGCACGAGGCTGTCCCCCCCCATCCATGGGCTGCGGATGGGGGGCTGATAGCCGTTTTGTCAAAAAATGAATATTGTTTTTAGTAGCAGTACTACAAGTCCCAGCAAGCCTCCCCCTGCAAGCTGGTACTTGGAGAACCACAAGTACCAGCATGCAGAGGAAAACCGGGCCCGCTGGTACCTGTAGGACCAGCACACGGCAGTGTTACAATGTAGCGCCTGTGCGCTCCATTGTAACCAATGGTGGGAACTTTGTGGTCAGCGGTGAGGTTACTTTCGGTCAACCGCTGACCACAAAGTTCCCACCATTGGTTGCAATGGAGCGCATAGGCGCTACATTGTATCACTGCCGTGTGCTGCCTGTCAAACAGTGCAGGAGCACACAGCCAATCAGGAGGGTGCCACAACGTGGCGTTCCCTGATTGGCTGATGGAACCGTCTTAGACATAAGTCAGAGGGGGTTTCTGGCATTCGGGGAAAGGGGTCCCATGTGAAAACATGGGGCCCCTTTCAGTGCGAGGTCGGGTATCCGTTTTGTTTTTCTGCAAAGTACCTGGATTACAAATGGATTACAAGAAGAGCCATCTACACTGGATTTTGTGAGTATAATTTTTTCCACAGGTACACCATGGATTCTACATGGAGAAGAGGACCGACCCTCGTGTGAACATAGGTAAGTATGTGTATATGGAGGTGTGGATGTATGCATTAAAGTTATACTTTCAAGGTGTGTGTCTTATGTTTTTATTGGGGTATTTTTTTAGTAGTAGTACTTCAGGTACTACAGGTACATGCTGGTACTTGTGGTTCTCCAAGTACCAGCTTGCGGGGGAGGCTTGCTGGGACTTGTAGTACTGCTACTAAAAACAATATAAATTTTTTGACAAAAAGGCTATCAGCCTCCCATCCGCAGCCCTTGGATGGGGGGGGGGACAGCCTCGGGCTTCACCCCTGGCCCTTGGGTGGCTGGAGGGGGGGGACCCCTTGATTGAAGGGGTCCCCACTCCTCCAGGGTACCCCGGCCAGGGGTGACTAGTTGGTTATGTAATGCCAGGGCCGCCGGGACCTATATAAAAGTGTCCCCTGGCTGTGGCATTATGTATCTGGCTAGTGGAGCCCGGTGCTGGTTTCAGAAATACGGGGGACCCCTACGCTTTTTGTCCCCCGTATTTTTGGAACCAGGACCAGGCGCAGAGCCCGGTGCTGGTTGTTTAAATATGAGGGAACATCTGACATTTTTTCCGCCATATTTTTTTCAACCAGGACCGGCTCAAAGAGCCCGAGGCTGGTTTTGCTTAGGAGGGGGGACCCCACGCAATTTTTTGGGGGATTTTAACACTGATTTTATTTTTTTAAAAGGTGCACAATGAAGCCCAGCACGGATCTCTCAGATCCGGCCGAGATTCATTGTATTAAAGTCGGCAGTGTTTTACAAGACACTCACGTAAAACACTGCCAAAAAAAACGAATGACATCGACATCGGTAAAACCGAAAATGCAGAATACGGCAGCTTAGTAAATTAGTCGTACTAAATTCAAAAAGTTGCAAATTTACACTTTCGATGTCATTCGTGATTGAACTTTGACCTCAAACGGGAAAATACGAATTTTAGTAAATATACCCCTATGTGTGTTAACCTTATAGGAATATCTATATCTCAATGATTTATACTGGTAACACACTCTATAAATATCTATATGGAGATTGCAATCATATACAGATTGGGGGTAATTCCAAGTTGATTGCACCAGGAAATTTTTTAGCAGTTGGGCAAAACCATGTGCACTGCAGGGGGGCAGATATAACATGTGCAGAAAAAATTAGATTTGGGAGGGTTATTTTGTTTCTGTGCAGGGTAAATACTGGCTGCTTTATTTTTACACTGCAAAGTAGATTGCAGATTGAACACACCCCACCCAAATCTAACTCTCTCTGCATATGTTAAATCTGCCTCCCCTGCAGTGCACATGGTTTTGTCCATTTGCTAACAAAACTCCTGCTGCGATCAACTTGGAATTACCCCCATTGGGGGTCATTCCGAGTTGTTCGCTCGCAAGCTGCTTTTAGCAGCTTTGCACACGCTAAGCCGCCGCCTACTGGGAGTGAATCTTAGCTTAGCAAAATTGCGAACGAAAGATTAGCAGAATTGCGAATAGACACTTCTTAGCAGTTTCTGAGTAGCTCCAGACTTACTCGGCATCTGCGATCAGTTCAGTCAGTTTCGTTCCAGGTTTGACGTCACAAACACCCAGCGTTCGCCCAGACACTCCTCCGTTTCTCCAGCCACTCCCGCGTTTTTCCCAGAAACGGTAGCGTTTTTTCGCACACACCCATAAAACGGCCAGTTTCTGCCCAGAAACACCCACTTCCTGTCAATCACATTACGATCACCAGAACGAACAAAAATCCTTGTAATGCCGTGAGTAAAATACCTAACTGCATAGCAAATTTACTTGGCGCAGTCGCACTGCGGACATTGCGCATGCGCATTAGCGACTAATCGCTCCGTTGCGAGAAAAAAATAACGAGCGAACAACTCGGAATGACCCCCATTATGCGGTGTGTTACTATAGGATGATGTATATGGCTATGGATATGCCTTATATAGGTATTAATATGTCTCTAAGCAGTATCGGCTTCCCCTTGGATCTTGTATCTAGATAGTAGGTATAATCATAGTACCTATGGCTATATTTTATCCTTGTTCCTTTATATATGGTGCTCACTGCAGATGATCACTTTTTAATGTAATTCAAAAATCTCTGTACTAATATAAGGTGAGCATCTGTGTGTCATATTCACATCTAAAAATATAATAGGAACGTTGTTAATAAGGGTTCTAACCACGTGTCCGTTATATGTGGTATACGTATACAGGAAATAGTTTTGATAAATTCATAGTAATGTACACATTATACCAGACGTAACTGTGGATTATTATAGAGCACTATAGGCACTCATTTTTGTTCACAGATTTCTCAACACTCAAAATTGCTCCATATTGGGTAATGGGACACACTGTCAGTATAAATGTCCACAGTTTTATACATTTGAATATATACTCTTAGGCATAGGGCACTGCATTCACAAGTCAGGGATGTGGACAGGAATCTCAGCAATGGTGGAAAGTTGCAGAGGAATGTGATGTCTGTTAGGACTAGATCCCTTGTCTTATCCAAGAGAAGGGGTGGGGAAATGATCCCAAAGTAGTAAATCTAAGTTTGTATTAGTGTTGAGGCAGCAGAAATCAGGGGACTCTGCAAATATTGTGATTGCTGAGTCTCCATTACATCACATGTTGGGCATTGCTGATGTTGAGGGACCCTATGCTCTGGTGGAACCCAAAGGGCAGATGAGCTTGCATTTAGTAATCAACAGCAACTGGACTCCTAGCACTATGTGAGGGGTGCCAAAGTATATGGGAGGGACCAAGAAGTTCAGTTTTGAATTTGGAACCCTCTGCCACCCGGTTTTGCAGATTTGTGGAGTGTGCACATTAGCACAGCCCAGTGTCAACACAACCAGATGAATGTAGTCCTTTTTGGATTTGCTAAAGGGTCATCGTGAGTACGTCAGCTAGGTGCTTAAATGATGTAGAAAAGCCTTGGAAGAGTCTACCCATGAGGTCAGGAGTGAATTCCACCTGCTGGGGTCCTCAGAATTACAAAGAGCATTTGACAAGTGTCCCTCATTTTCCTCAAAGCGTTGATCTTACAAGGATGATCTCAAGGTAATGAGGGGGAGGAGGTGACACAGGACCTAGGGACATGGGGGGGGGGGGGGGGGGGGTACACAGGACCTGGGGATAGGTGGAAGGTAACACAGGACATGTACACATGAGAAGGTGACACAAGCCCTAGACACATGAGGGGAAAGGGGTGACACAGTACCTTTTGAACATGAGTGGGAGGGGGTGACACAGGACATGGGCATAAGACAGGGGTAAGGGGGAGGAGGGACACAGGACCTAGGGACATCAGGGTGGAGGTGGGACACAGGACCTGGGGGCATGGAGGAAGTGACACAGGACATGTACACATGAGGGGAAGGTGACACAGTACCTGGGGACATGAGTGGGGAAAGAGGGAGAGGAGGGACACAGGACATGGGGGAGGTGACACGGGACATAAACAGTACACCTGAGGGGGAGTAGGTGACTCAGGACTTGGGGACATGGGGGATGACACAAGCCTGGTGGGAGGGGATGGGGTGACACAGTACCTGAGGACATGAGTGGGAGGGGGTGACACAGGACATGGACACAAGACAGGGGTAAGGGGGAGGAGGGACACAGGGCCTGGGGACATGGGGGAGGTGACACAGGACATGTACACATGAGGGTGAGAAGGTGACACAGACACAAGACAGGGGGAGGAGGGACACAGGACCTAATACAAAAGAAATCAGGGTGGGAGGTGGGACACAGGACCTCACCTGGAGACATGGGGGAGGTGACACAGGACATGTACACATGAGGGTGAGAAGGTGACACAGGACCTGGACACATGATGGTGGAGAGTGGGAGAGGAGGGACACAAACACAGGACGTGGGGGGAGGTGACACAGGACATGTACAGTACACATGAGGGGCAGGAGGTGACACAGGACATGTACAGTACACATGAGGGGCAGGAGGTGACACAGGACATGTACAGTACACATGAGGGGCAGGAGGTGACACAGGACATGTACAGTACACATGAGGGGCAGGAGGTGACACAGGACATGTACAGTACACATGAGGGGCAGGAGGTGACACAGGACATGTACAGTACACATGAGGGGCAGGAGGTGACACAGGACATGTACAGTACACATGAGGGGCAGGAGGTGACACAGGACATGTACAGTACACATGAGAGGCAGGAGGTGACACAGGACATGTACAGTACACATGAGAGGCAGGAGGTGACACAGGACATGTACAGTACACATGAGGGGCAGGAGGTGACACAGGACATGTACAGTACACATGAGGGGCAGGAGGTGACACAGGACATGTACAGTACACATGAGGGGCAGGAGGTGACACAGGACATGTACAGTACACATGAGGGGCAGGAGGTGACACAGGACATGTACAGTACACATGAGGGGCAGGAGGTGACACAGGACATGTACAGTACACATGAGGGGCAGGAGGTGACAGGACATGTACAGTACACATGAGGGGCAGGAGGTGACACAAGTACTGGACACATAAGGGGGAGGGAGTGACACTCAGACACAGTACCTGGGGACATACAGGATTCCGCACAGTGGTGGTGGTTCAGTGTTGTATATGCTGAGGGGAGATTGTCACTTACTGCTCTGTACTCATTGGCGTTTCTATCATGGGTGCAATGTGTGTGGTGCACACGGCCCCCTGCGTCCTGAAGGTCCCACACCACACATATTGCACCCATACTTTAGTACTCACCTCTCCGGAGTCCAGCGTCGGGCGCAGCAGCCACATCCGTCGCACAAAAGATCCCCTCCAAAATGGCCACCGCGCATGCGTAGTTTGAATTTTGTCTCCGGAACATGGCGGGCGCAATGTTTCCGGAGACCTGCGCATGCACAGTAGGCTCTGGACAATGTCAGAGCTTACGGCGCCATGGAGAGGAGGCCTCCTAGCTTAAGACACCCCTGTCTGTACTGATCCTATGTCCCCACTAGTTACATTAGTTTGTGGCGCCACCTACTGGCTAGATAGGTGTGGAAAGCTCGGAGTTGAATCTCTGCATGTTCTGTACATTTATCACTTTGTCTTCTCATGTGTCTTCTCGTGTTTCTCCCCTAGTTGTTCCATTTCCTGATACAATGGCCAGAATCACAAGGAAGAACCTAATGTACGTGTCCGTCTTACTGACTGCAGCCTTTCTACTGGGATTTTTATTTACTGACCCTTTGAACCTTCCGTTGTATCACTGGAGACCTCCGTGTACCTGCTGTGATCGTAGACTGACCACTGATACTATTACACCACTGCGAGACAACCGGACATTTATCATAGCTCCATACTCTGACAATCGAATACACAATAACCGCGCAGTCCGTATCCTCAGCATTATTCACCATAAAGAGGTAAAGGATCTATACTGCTGGTTTTGTTGTACCGTAAACAAATCTGTGGAGGTTTCCCAGGCACAGATAGACATACACACTGATAATGGTGGCTTCTCCTACCGCACAACGGACCTGGTCTGTATGGAACCACCAGGCTGCCATACCAAGTACCTATCTGTCCATACATCTCCTACAGGAAACAGGACACATTTACCCCTGTTTCAAATACAAAATCAGGACATGAGACAATTTTCCGCCAACTTCACGGTCTGCATTTCCACCATGTTTGGGAATTACAGTAACGTCTTACAGTTCATACAGACCATGGAGATGTACCGGATACTGGGGGCTCAACGGGTCATGATCTACCTTAATAACTGCAGCCCACAGTTGGGAAAAGTAATTCAGTACTACACTGCAGAAGGTATTGTAGAGGTGATACCATGGCCAATTCAGCAGTACCTGAGACCATCTAGATCATGGCGCTATTCTGTACATGCAATGGATATTGGGTATTATGGTCAGGTGACAACACTTAATGACTGCATCTATCGGAACATGTACCGGAGTAAGTTTGTTCTGCTTAATGATATTGATGAAATAATTCTGCCAATCAAACACCAGACATGGGACAGCCTGATGGAAAGTCTCCAGCAGCAGAACCCAGGAGTTGGGGTTTTTCTATTTGAAAATCACATTTTTCCACAAACCATCACCACTGATGGAAACTTCTCCAACATTTCATCTTGGAAGAGTTTGCCGGGATACAATATACTGCAGTACGTTCACCGCGAGCCAGACAGACCGGACTATTTCAATGCCCGGAAAATGATTGTGGATCCGAGGAAGGTCATTCAAACATCTGTACACTCTGTTCTAAAATCTATTGGGGGTTCCAAACAAGTCTCTCTGGAGGCGGCACTGGTTTACCACTGCAGAACACCTCTTCAGAAGAAGTTATTAAAGACATCTTTAATTGAAGATAAAACTATTTGGAGATATAATGCTTCATTGATTCCAAATGTTAATACTGTCCTGAGCCAAGTAGACTTACAGAAATAATAACCCAAGGAAATGGTCATTAAGGTCAGATTATTCCTCCCGGATCTGCCCGATTTGGATTTGTTTCTTTAAATGAATCCTTGTTTAAAAATAAAAATGAATTAAATCCTCATGTTTTCTAGGAGTGCAAAAGTTCAAGTGTTGGTATCGGTGGTGGAGAACCCCTTTCATCATGTGTAGATGTGTCCACCTTCACCTTTGCTCTCGTCTGGGCTATTTACAGACTGTGTGATTTAGACGTGACAAGCGTCTTTTCCTTAAAATATGTTATTTATTCACCCAGGGGCGCTTTAACAGAGGAGGGGGCCTGTTTGCAGACTCCGTGTGACCCCCACCTCCCACCTCACCACGGTGCACTAGGCTCCAGCATTGTGCCGAGGTCTACTGCGCCTGCACACATCTCCGGAAACATAACACGTTCAAGAGACGGGACTCCGTAAAGGTAAGTATTAAAACATGGGTGCAGTGTGGGCACCCAACTAAGATGTGAGCTCTATTTAGGATGGGATGTTGACCATAGCAACCAATTAGATTTCAGGTATTATATTTTAGAAGGTGCTAGATAAATGAGAAGTAGAATCTGATTGGTTGCTGTGGGCAACATCACATCTTAAATAGAACTCCCATCTTAGTAAATTTACCCACTGGGGTGATATGTCAGCATTCCAACATGACAAAGTTTCATCAGTGTTGACATGGTCAAAAGTGACATAACAGATGTCAGCATATCATACCACACCCAGCATTACTTGTACCTGATATTATTGCTTAATCTGTGACACCCCAGTAAACCTCCAGGTAACCCTGTGATATCTGTGCTAGACCCTATAGGCCGAAGTATATTGGGGTGGACAGTCCTGCACAGGGGAGGTCTGTTCTGTGCACGGACAGACTGGGCTATGGGGAATCTGCTTATGGTTTAGAAACAGCGCGTAAAGCTGAGATCCGGGACTAGCACATGAGGCTGAGGACTGGGGCTGGGAGACGTTAGGGAGAGACGTTGGACGGACATGGTAAGCGCTCTGGTTGGAGCGGCTGAGGTAATGGTGGCGGGAGATGGTGGCTTCTGGCCCAGAGATGCTTATGGGGCTGGAGCAGAGACGGCAGCTCTGACTCATCTGCAGATGAGGACGTGAAGGAGGTGACACAGGCTTCCCTCACATTCGGGGCAGCACCGGAGATGGCCTCAGCTTTAGACTGAAAGCCGGTTGGCAGACAAGGAGCGGTGTTCCGGTGTATAGGGGAGAAGGTTGCATTTACTGGAAGAGGGAGACAGAGTGTCAGGGTGCAGGCACTGGTGAGAGTCATCTTAGCTGCTCCTCCACAGGTCGGTAGCTGTACAACCCGGATAAAACAGAGGTCCTTATGATAGGACTGCAACATCAAAAGGACAAGACTGCAGCATAGCCAACCAACTGGACTTAAACTCGGGGATTCAGAATTACACACCACTGATTGTGTGCGGAATCTTGGCCTTGTCCTGGATGGTGGCTTGACACTTAAACATCAGATATCAGCCACAATCAAATCCTCATTCTTTCATCTGAGGAACATAGCCAGAATCAAGCACATAATTCCCTCAGATGATCTGACTAACGCCATACATGCATTTGTGTCATCACGCCTAGACTACTGTAATGCCCTCTACCTTGGTCTCCCAGCAAAAGAATTGCACCGCTTACAGCTGGTGCAAAACACAGCTGCCAGACTGTTACCCAACCAGCCCCGTTCTAGCCACATAACACCCATCCTCTACTCCCTTCACTGGCTGCCTGTACGATGGCGAATCATCTTCAAGATTGGCTTACTGAGTTTCAAAGCATTACATGACCAGGGCCCAAGGTACGTGAAGCAGCTACTGACCCCATACTGCCCCACTCGATTACTGCGATCTGTAGATGAAGGACTTTTAGCAGTACCTAGAATCTACCGTAATTCATCTGGGGGTGGAGCTTTTAGTCATGCGGCTCCGACTCTATGGAACTCACTTCCCCGCACAGTGCGAGAGGCCCCAACTATAGAATCCTTCAAAAGTAGACTCAAGACTTTCCTGTTTACTCAGCATTTCCATAATGTCCCTCTAGTAACTTCATGCTTCTGTATTTTATGAAAAGCTTTTCTGTACTTCCTTATTTTCTATACTATATTATGCTATGTATCTGTTAAGCGCCTTGAGTCCTATTGAAGAAAGCGCTATATAAATAAAATTATTATTATTATTATTACATCATTAGCCACCCGCTGCCAGACCCCACACTGTTACTGACAGAGACGGAGCACCAACTGCAGAAGGCCAGAGACATTAAACCTGCACGTCACCCTACACTCCCCGAGGGCAGTATTACGGGAGATACCAGGAGAATCTGGCTAGAGGCTGCTGAAGGCAAGGCAGAGAGAGAGGCAACACAGAGGGGTATATTTACTAAGGTGCGGGTATTTAGAAGTGGAGATGTTGCCCATAGCAACCACTCAGATTCTACTAATCATTTTTCTATCACCTTCTAGAAGATAAAAGCTAGAATAGGATTGATTGCTGTTGTATTCTAATGTACCCTTCATTATAGCAACGAATCATCAAGTATGTTGATTGTGGGCATAATTCGGGTCGCATCACAAACGCGATTCCTGATCACATGTCCTTCTATGCTGCAGGATTCTTAAAGATACACTACCTCACCTTACTATTACTTCCCAATGCACATAAACCATCTACTGTATATACATAAAATACCTCTCCCCCTTCTCACCAGACTAATGCCCCCTCCTACCCTTGTCACCAGGCTAACCTGCCCCACTCACCAGGCTTATCCTCCCATTCTCCTCCTGTCACCAGGCAAATCCCCCTCCTCCCCCTAAAACCAGGTAACACCCCTCACAAAAATAATCCCCCTCCTCCCCCTGTCACCAGGATAACCCTCCCCCTCACAAAACTAATCCCCCTCCTCCCCCTGCACCAGGCTAACCCCCCCTCACAAAACTAATCCCCCTCCACCCTGTCACCAGGCTAACCCCCCCAACCAGACTACTCTGCCCTCCTCCCCAATCACCAGGCTAATTCCTTTCCCCCCCTGTCAGCAGGCTAACCCCCCCTCACCAGACTAATCCCACTCCCCCTGTCACCAGGCTAACCCCCCCAACCAGACTACTCCCCCTCCCCCTGTCACCAGGCTACCCCCACTCCTCCTCACCAGACTAATCCCCCTCCCCATGTCACCAGGCTACCCCCACTCCTCCTCACCAGACTAATCCCCCTCCCCATGTCACCAGGCTACCCCCACTCCTCCTCACCAGGCTAATCCCCTTTCCATCCCTTGTCACCAGGCTAATCCCCCTTCTCCCTCATCTCCAGGCTGATTCCCCCACCCACCAGAAAACCTGACTGTTCTTCCCCCTGTCTTCCTCCCATCTTCCATTGCTCTTCCCATATCTCCCTTCTGTCTTCCTCCCATATAGCTCCTATTCTTCCTCCCATCCCGTGTGTACCTCCCATCTTCCCCCTGTCCTTCCACCTGTTTCCCTCCCACTGGCGGAACTAGAGAGTGGTGGGCCCAGGCGCATTAATATGCATTGGGCCCCCCCACCCATATACAAAATAGGGCCCACTTAAAAAGTGGGGTTTGGTCTCATTGAGAAGGGGCATCACCACACAATAGTACCCTCAAATTGCACCACACAGCAGCGCTCCTAATACACCTTACACTACACAGCAGTGCTCATTATACACCTTACACCACACAGCAGCCCTCATTATACACCTTACGCCACACAGCAGCGCTCATTATACACCTTACACCACACAGCAGCGCTCATTATACACCTTACGCCACACAGCAGCGCTCATTATACACCTTACACCACACAGCAGTGCTCATTATACACCTTACGCCACACAGCAGTGCTCATTATACACCTTACGCCACACAGCAGCGCTCATTATACACCTTACACCACACAGCAGCGCTCATTATACACCTTACACTACACAGCAGTGCTCATTATACACCTTACACTACACAGCAGCACTCATTATACACCTTACACCAGCGCTCATTATATACCTTACACCACACAGCAGCGCTCATTATACACCTTACACCACACAGCAGCGCTCATTATACACCTTACGCCACACAGCAGCGCTCATTATACACCTTACACCACACAGCAGCGCTCATTATACACCTTACACCACACAGCAGCGCTCATTATACACCTTACGCCACACAGCAGCGCTCATTATACACCTTACACCACACAGCAGTGCTCATTATACACCTTACACTACACAGCAGCGCTCATTATACACCTTACACTACACAGCAGCCCTCATTATACACCTTACACCACACAGCAGCGCTCATTATACACCTTACACCACACAGCAGCCCTCATTATACACCTTACACCACACAGCAGCCCTCATTATACACCTTACACCACACAGCAGCCCTCATTATACACCTTACGCCACACAGCAGCGCTCATTATACACCTTACACCACACAGCAGCGCTCATTATACACCTTACACTACACAGCAGCCCTCATTATACACCTTACACCACACAGCAGCCCTCATTATACACCTTACGCCACACAGCAGCGCTCATTATACACCTTATACAACACAGCAGCGCTCATTATACACCTTACACCACACAGCAGCGCTCATTATACACCTTATACAACACAGCAGCCCTCATTATACACCTTACACCACACAGCAGCCCTCATTATACACCTTATGCCACACAGCAGCGCTCATTATACA
This sequence comes from Pseudophryne corroboree, assembly GCF_028390025.1. Classification (NCBI taxonomy): domain Eukaryota; kingdom Metazoa; phylum Chordata; class Amphibia; order Anura; family Myobatrachidae; genus Pseudophryne; species Pseudophryne corroboree. The sequence goes on from NW_026970256.1 coordinate 17,403, forward strand.
CCTTATACAACACAGCAGCGCTCATTATACACCTTACACCACAGAGCAGCCCTCATTATACACCTTACGCCACACAGCAGCCCTCATTATACACCTTACACCACACAGCAGCGCTCATTATACACCTTACACCACACAGCAGCGCTCATTATACACCTTACACCACACAGCAGCGCTCATTATACACCTTACACCACACAGCAGCCCTCATTATACACCTTACACCACACAGCAGCGCTCATTATACACCTTACACCACACAGCAGCGCTCATTATACACCTTACACTACACAGCAGCGCTCATTATACACCTTACACTACACAGCAGCGCTCATTATACACCTTACACCACACAGCAGCCCTCATTATACACCTTATGCCACACAGCAGCGCTCATTATACACCTTATACAACACAGCAGCGCTCATTATACACCTTACACCACACAGCAGCGCTCATTATACACCTTACACCACACAGCAGCGCTCATTATACACCTTACGCCACACAGCAGCGCTCATTATACACCTTACGCCACACAGCAGCGCTCATTATACACCTTACGCCACACAGCAGCCCTCATTATACACCTTACACCACACAGCAGCGCTCATTTTACACCTTACACTACACAGCAGCGCTCATTATACACCTTACACCACTCAGCAGCGCTCATTATACACCTTACGCCACACAGCAGTGCTCATTATACACCTTACACTACACAGCAGCCCTCATTATACACCTTACACTACACAGCAGCGCTCATACACCTTACACCACACAGCAGCGCTCATTTTACACCTTACACCACACAGCAGCGCTCATTATACACCTTACGCCACACAGCAGTGCTCATTATACACCTTACACTACACAGCAGCCCTCATTATACACCTTACACTACACAGCAGCGCTCATACACCTTACACCACACAGCAGTGCTCATTTTACACCTTACACCACACAGCAGCGCTCATTATACACCTTACGCCACACAGCAGCCCTCATTATACACCTTACGCCACACAGCAGCGCTCATTATACACCTTACACCACACAGCAGTGCTCATTTTACACCTTACACCACACAGCAGCGCTCATTTTACACCTTACACCACACAGCAGTGCTCATTATACACCTTACGCCACACAGCAGCCCTCATTATACACCTTACACTACACAGCAGCGCTCATTATACACCTTACGCCACACAGCAGCGCTCATTATACACCTTACACCACACAGCAGTGCTCATTATACACCTTATACCACACAGCAGCCCTCATTATACACCTTATACCACACAGCAGCCCTCATTATACACCTTATGCCACACAGCAGCGCTCCTTATACATCTTACGCCACACAGCAGCGCTCATTATACACCTTACACCACACAGCAGCGCTCATTTTACACCTTACACCACACAGCAGCGCTCATTGAAAAAGTCACGTGAGGTCGTGACGAAACGCGTCAGTATCCGCCCACTTTCTCTCAGCTGCAGCATTTGATACTGGCAAGCACGGAGGTGTACAGCTAATAACAGCGGGAATCAGCACTGGACTGTGCTACGAGCCCATCCCGCGGTGAGCTGAGCCGCACATGCTGAGATCAGGCGTCAGCTTCAAGTGCCCGTTAATTTGCACACCTCCTATGGAGTAATCCCTTTGGACAAACAGCTGGTGGAAGAAAAGGCATCCCCTGTGGACACTACAAATCCGAGGACGCTCGGAACCGGGGGTAAGAGCACACTGCTGATTACCACGAAGGAGGTATTTGGACACACTGTAACACTTACTTATAACTGCTACACCTCAATCAGTTCCCTTTGAGTCCAACATTGTCTTTACTATTGACTGATACAAAGTTGCAATGTGCTGATTAGCCAACACAGCACAGCTATTTAAGTGCGTAGACTTTTATTACAGTGGAAGACCTACCATTAACCATTGCCGATTTAAACTGCTGGCCAGCGAGTAAAAAGAAAAAATTAACCCATTTTTATATAAAGCTTTAATTATTTTAATATATTTCTGTATTAATCATTGATGCAAATTGAGTATAGTACATTCAATAAATGCTTTTATATACCGGCTCTGATTATATGTATAATGAACCCATGAGCGCAACTCTCTTTTTTTGTCTAGATATTGTCCAAATTATAGGGGTGTATACTACCCCATGAGTGAAGCGAACGTGGGCTCATTTTTTCATTACACATTTATTACGCTAGTTTAGTATAGACACAGGTGCTCCATCCCCCCCCCTTTTTTTGAGCGCTCATTACAAACCTTACACCACACAGCAGCGCTCCTTATACTTGTAATCCCACACAGCAGCACTCCTTATACACGTAACGTCACACAGCAGCACTCCTTACACATGTCCCACCACACAGCAGTGCTTCTTATACACGTAACGCCACACAGCAGTGCTCCTTATACACATAATGCCACATAGCAGTGCTCCTTATACATGTAATCCCACACAGCAGCACTCCGTATACACGTAACGTCACACAGCAGCGCTCCTTACACATGTCCCATGACACAGCGGTGCTTCTTATACGCGTAACACCACACAGCAGCACTCCTTATACACATAATGCCACACAGTAGTATGCCTTATACATGTAACGCCACACACAGTAGTGCTCATTATACACGCCACACAGTAGTGCTCCTTATACATGTAACGCCACACACAGTAATGCTCATTATGCACAACGCCACACAGTAGAGCGCCTTATACACGTTGCGACTCACTGTAGTACTCCTTATACACGTTATGACACACAGTATGTGAGTGCACTATTTTTATAGACAGATAGTTAAATATATATGTGGCATACTGGAATGTTAGGAGATAAGAGATATTGGAAAGTTCCAAAAGCCATTTAATTCTTATCAGTGAGTGGGGGAGTTTTATGGCCCCAACCAGTAACTTCCAGACCCTGTGACATGTCAGAGGTTAGGACAGGAAGTGTAGGGGGATTTTTAGCAAAAGGAACAAAGCACAGGACAGTTCAGTGTGAGCTGAGGACTGAGGATGGAAGGCACAGGCTAAGTGTCCAGTAGAAACGCAGGCTGGGGACTGTGGAACAAGAATGGCACTCCACAGTCCCTGGCATGATGGAAAGAAGAGCAGCGTGTGGGTGTTGCTATGAAGAGAGGGAGAGCCCATATCTGCAGTGTGACAGGAGAGCCAGCAGCTTCAGTGAGAGATGGAGAGTGCAGTGTGAGAGCCACAGTATGCAGAGTACAGTGGAAGGAACCAGGAACAAAGGACCTTCAGGGGTACCCAAGAAGCAGGACGGGAGGTGTGAGTCTGCGGGATATGACGAGCTGGGTGAGTGGTAGGAACCACGTTTGGCGGAAGGCCTCCAGTAACGTGTACATGAGATCCCGTTTAGATGGAGCCCCTAGCGAATGGGGGAGAGCACACTAAAATGAATTTCAGTTTGCGAAAGCCGCACTACTGATTCCCAGAGACTGCGCTGGTATGTACTGTACTGTAATGATGTCACATCACTGTAAATGCTGTTATTGCCCGTGAAGCAAATGAAAGGAGATGTAACTTGATGTAACCCATATGAATATTGCGCTGGAGAGGAGAACAAGGAGTTAAATGTTACTGTCGTGATAACCCTGTCTGAACTGTGAATAAACTGCTTGCTTATGTGATGAGACGGCCTGGTGTGCAATGCTTTTTTTTAAAATGACTGATGGACCGGCCCCTCCCCGGCTATCACATATATACACATAGTAAAAAAACACACACAAAGTAAAACACACACATAGCAAAACACACACAAACACACAGCAAAACACATATATACTGTACACACTCTGGTATTTACAGTTTTTTATGGGGGGGTTTTCCACAACATACTGTACTGTGCGCCCCTCCTGGCTAGATCTCTGGCTCCAGCAACGCTCTTCAGGGCAACTGCTGACGTCTCTTGGACACTGCATGCTCCCGGACTCTCTCTCCCCCTTCTCCCAGAATTCAGTGGTGGACCCTCGGCCAGCAGAGACAGAGCTGCATACCTCCCAACTGTCCCGATTTTCGCGGGACAGTCCCATGCGCACAGCGTGTATACACAGGTGACCGAGGGACTGGGGGCAAGCCAGCAGCTCATAGAGTGCTGGACATTCACCCAGAGTAACAGAAAATGGGGGGCATGGCTCACGATTGTAACATTGCCGCAAAGCCACGTTCCTTTTACATAGACCACACACCCTTTTCGGGAGCACGCACCTTCGACTCGTGAGAGGTACCTATTTAGGGATTCAAAATGTTGGGAGGTATGGAGCTGGTCGGAGGAGAGTGTGACCGCCAGCAGTGCGCACTGTGCAGAGTACAAAGAAGGGTGATGATTGATCTCATCACCCTTCTCCTTTGCTGGTGCCGGGGACCGCAGTGAAATAGCGGGCAGCATGTAATGAGTCAGTCTGACTCATTATACTGCTATCGACTGTGGGCCCCTTCACAGCGGCGGGCCCCAGTGCAATGCACCGGCGCATGTTCCGCCGCTGCTCCCTCCCTTCTTCCTGCCATCTTCCTGTCTCCCTCATCTCCTACTGCTCTTCCCCCTGTATCCCTCCTGTCTTCCTCCCGTCTAGCCCCTATTCTTCTCCCTGTCTTTCTCTTGTCTTCCTTCCATCTAGATCCTGTTCTTCCTCCCATCTTCCACTGTTCTTCCCCCTTTTTTCCTCTCCTCTTAATAAAATTATTATTGTAATATAATTATTTAAGTACTGAGATTTCCCTGTTTCAAACTCACGCGCGCGCGCACACACACACATATATAGCACTGGTCACACCCCAATACCAGTAGCCACACCCCACTATGCTGGCCACACCCTTTGCGGCGACGCACAATAGGCACTTCATAAATTTCAGCTCCAGGCCCATAAGGACCTTAATCTGGCACTGCCCTCCACCCACCTCTCCCTACAACTGCAGCTTCCCCAAGCTTGCTATTCTGTTTATACGCCCTCGCAGCTATTCGCCACTTGGTTTCCTTAATATGAAGCTGCTGAGATCACAAATTAATCTAAAATACAAAAAAAAAAAAAAAAAGCAGGGCGCCACCTAGTGCAACACAGCGGAATTACACACCATGTGAGGAAGTTCCAGGTGTAAAGCTGCAAATACACACAGGTCGATTACAGCCACAATGTGGGCGTTCCCGATCACACTGAACGACACATCGTGCACATCGGCCCATGTGTATGACTGATTCCGATGGTGATGCGAGCACCCGCAGGTCGCTAGCGACAGCCCCTGATCTTTTGTACATGCAAGAAGATCTGGGGCTCTCGTTAGCCAAATGCAGCATGGCCCCCACGCCGACTTTCATCGCTGCTGGCTTCGGCAAGCGTGTGTGCACTTGGCGATGCCAGCCCCGTCACCGGGTCCCGTCGCTGACGATTTTGAATCGTCACGTGTGTACCCACCTTAAGAGTAGCGAATAAATAAAAAACAATCAGCTTATCTGAACCATATGCAGCGCTGTCCTATATATTAGGAATTCCAAATCAGGCAAATCTTTCATTCACATTTTCCCTTAGATTAATGCTGGAGATACCGGGGCAGCACGGATGGTGTAGTGGTTAGCATTACTGCTGCACAGCACTGAGGTCATGGGTTCTATTCCCACCATGGCCCTAACTGTGTGGAGTTTGTATATTCTCCCCATACTTGCGTGGGTTTCCTCCGGGTACTCCAGTTTCCTCCCACAATCCAAAAATATACTGGTAGGTTAATTGGCTCCCATCAAAATGAACCCTAGTGTGTACATGTGGTATGGATATTACAGATTGCAAGCTCCACTGGGGCAGGGACTGATGTGAATGGGCAAATACTCTCTGTACAGCGCTGCGGAATATGTGTGCGCTATATAAATAACTGGTAATACATAAGGAAAATTGTAGAATATATTTCTGCAAATAACATTTTGCGAGAAACAAGTCAATTCCTAGAGTTAGATGTTCTGGTCCCACTTATAAAATAATCACTGATGGTCTGTCACGCGCAGTACACATGCATAGCGAGATTAAGGGGGGGAAGCAGGGCATACTGTACCCCGGGCCCCCTTTTGTCAGAGGCAGAGGCGTAACTAGCATGGGGCGAGCAGGGCACGTGCCCTGGGCGCCGTGGCAGCCCCAGCAGAAGGGGGCGCCACCGGCACGGCCCGCTCGCCCCATGCTGCCTGCCGCTGCTACTCCTCCAGACGTGGATGAGCCCAGGATCTGCTGTCAGCCAGCCAACCGCCGCTGTGACACTTGGTCGGGAGATGAACACAGCAGCAGCAGCTGAGATTTTGGGGGCGGAGCTACGTCGTGTCTCCCTGTGAAGCAGCCAATCAGTGCCCGGCATTGCTGTGCCGGGAGGGGCGGAAGGAGACAGTGTGGCGTTGCCGCGGTAACCAGGCGGCGCTGATCCCGGTCACTCATCAGTGCTGGGGCGGCAGCTGGAGCCGGAGCGATTGAGGCGGGAGCAGCGCCGGAGACTGGCCACCTTGTCCCTGCTGCTGCTGGCGGCCTTCCTGCTCAGGTGATGTGTGCCACTGACTGTATATATACTGTGCTGCTAATAATTATATATATATATATATATATATATATATACCCCTACATACACATGAGCTAATAACTAGTAACTCCTATATATATATATATATACTGTATATATGTGTGTATATATATTATATATATATATATACTAGGTGATTCATCGCGCCCTACGGGCGCTCTTCACACCGTCGTTAGGGGCTACGCCCCGTTAACCCCTGCATGCCTTTGAACATACGCAGGCCGGTAGATAACAGATCCAGAAATGCAGGGCAGTTGAGAAAAGATAGCGAGGCGTAGGGGGGGAGAAAGGGAATGTACAGAAACGCTGTGCGATGGGTAAAGGATAGGGAGAGGCAGGGTGGTAGGGAGAGGATAAAGAGAGGGAAGGTGTTAGACAGAAAATACCGTTGCAAGAGGCTACGACCCGTTAACCCCTGCACGGTCTTCAGCTGTGCTATAATTGTTATTATATGGAGTATTACCTGCAAAAAAGTTTATGCTAGTGGGTAAATATTGCAAGGGGGAAGGGCGTGCGATTGTCAAGGGGGAATAGCCCTTTGTGAGGGCGTGAAGAGTGGCCGCAGGGCACAACGAATAACATAGTGTAGTATATACTGCTAGTGTATGCAGCGCAGCTTATACACACAGTGGCCACAGGTATTAGAGCCGCGTATACACACAATGGCCACAGGTAACGGAGCCACGTATCCACACAGTGGCCAGAGGTAGCAGGGCAGCTTATACACACAATACCCACAGGTAGCAGAGCAGCTTATACACACAATACCCACAGGTAGCAGAGCCGCGTATACACACAGTGCCCACAGGTAGCAGCGCAGCTTATACACACAGTGGCCACAGGTAACGGAGCCACGTATCCACACAGTGGCCAGAGGTAGCAGGGCAGCTTATACACACACAATACTCACAGTTAGCAGAGCCGCTTATACACACAGCGGCCACAAGTAGCAGAGCCGCTTATACACACAGTGCCCACAGGTAGCAGAGCCGCTTATACACACAGTGCCCACAGGTAGCAGAGCCGCTTATACACACAGTGCCCACAGGTAGCAGAGCCGCTTATACACACAGTGCCCACAGGTAGCAGAGACGTTTATACACAACGTGCCCACAGGTAGCAAAGCAGTTTATACACACAATGACCACAGGTAGCAGTGGTGCTTATACACAAACAATGGCCCCCGGTAGCAGTGCCACTTCTACACACAATTCCCATTGGTAACAGAGCCGCTTATACACACAATGGCCACAGGTAGCAGCACCATTTATACAGACACAATGGCCACTTTTAGCAGCACCGCTTATACACACAATGGCCACTGGTAGCAGTGTTACTTATACACACAATGGCCACAGGTAGCAGCACCACTTATACACACAATGGCCACAGGTAGCAGTGTTGCTTATACACACAATGGGCACAGGTAGCAGTGTCGCTTAGACACATAATCGCCACAGTATTATTTTTTTTTATTAATCCAATGTCCACTGGTAGCAACTATACTCACAGAAGTTCAGTGTGTGTGTGTGTGTGTGGGGGGGGGTTGGAAAGGGGGTGGGTATAGTGAGGTTTAGGTGCCTATCAATGCCGCTGATCACCCCGATTCAGGGAATCACTTGTAGGGGCTGCGGATGGTGTCCGAGGTGCTACGTGTGGTGGAGGGGTGGGTGCGGGACAGGGTCCAGAGGTGTTGTGGGTGGTGGAGGGGTGGGTGCAGGGGCACGGATGGCGGAAAGGGTGCAGAGGTGCTGTGGGTGTGGGAGGGGTAGGTGTGGAGGGGGCGCGGATGGGGGAGGGGGTCTAGAGGTGCTGCAGGTGGGGGAGGTGCGGGTGCGGAAGGGGAGTGTAGATGCTGTTGTTGGGGGAGGGGTGGGTGTGGGGGGCTGTGGATGAAGGAGGGGGTCTGGAGGTTATGTGCGTGGGGGAGGGGCGATGTAGTGGGAGGGTGTTTGAGGAGATGGGGTTGCAGGGGGGGTGAGGTTGAGTGATGGGTTCTAGAAGTGCTGCGGGTGGAGGAGGGGTGGCTGCAGGGGAGCCGTGGATGGGTTCCGGAGGTGCTGTGGGCGGTGGTCCAGAGGTGCTGCGAGTGGGGGAGGTGTGGTAGGTCCACGAATGGGGGAAGGTGTCTGTGGATATGGGTGGGGGAGGGTGCCGGAGGTGCTGTGGTTGGGGGAGTGGCGGGTGCGGGGGTGTGGTGGGGGTCCAGATGCGCTGCGGGCATGGGTGGGGGCGGGGGGTGCTGCGGGTGTGGGTGCTACGGGTGGGGGAGGGGGCAGGAGTGCCGCGGGTGGGAGGGTGATGTGGTGGATGCTGTGGGTGGGAGGGGGGGCGCGTGCCGCGGGTGGGGGGCGGATGTGGTGGATGCTGTTGGTACCGCGGGTGGGGGAGGGGTGGGTGGGGTGGAGGGTGCGGGGGGAGAGGTGGGTATGGGGGTGCGGGGGTGCTGTGGGTGGGGGAGGAGGGGAAGAGTGGTGGGTGCTGCGGGTGTGGGAGCTATGGGTGGGGGAGGGGCGTGTGCCGGCGGGTGGGGGGCGGAAGTGGTGGATGCTGTGGGTGCCGCGGGTGGGGGAGGTGCGGGTGGGGTGGAGGGTGCGGGGGGGGAAGATGGGAATGGGGGTGGGTTGGGGGAGGGTAGGGTGGGGTGGTGTAGCTGGGGGAAAGGTGGGTATGGGGGTGGGGGTGGTGCGGGGGTGTCACGGGTGGAGGAGGGGCAGGGGGTTTTGTGGGTGGTGGGTGATACGGGTGGGGGAGGGAGTGCCGCGGGTGGGGGTGGGGAGTGTGCGGCGGGTGGGGGAGGGGCGTGTGCCGGGGGTGGGGGACGGATGTGGTGGGTGCCGCGGGTGGAGGAGGGGCGGGGGAGCTTCTGGTTGGGGCCGGAGTGCCGCGGATGGGGGAGGGGCAGGGGGTGCTGCGGGTGTGGGTGCTATGGGTGGGGGTCGGATGTGGTGGATACTGTGGGTGGCACGGGTGGGGGAGCCGCGGGTGGGGTTGCGGGTGCAGGGGTGTAGCGGGGGGAGAGGTGGGTATGGGGGTGGGGCGGGGGTTTTGCGGGTTGTGGGTGATACGGGTTGGGGAGGGTTGGTAGTGCCGCGGGTGGGGGATGGATGTGGTGGGTGCGGTGGGTGGGGGAGGGGCGGGGGTCATTCTGGTGGGGGCGGTAGTGCCGCAGGTGGGGGAGGGGCGGGGGTGTAGGGGGGGAGGTGGGTATGGGGGTTGGGGAGGGGGGGTGCCGCGGGTGGGGGAGGGGGGGCAAGGTTTGTGGGTGCTACGGGGGTGGGGGGGTCGTGAGTGGCGGACAGATGTGGTGGATGCTGTGGGTGCCTCGGGTGGTGCAGGGGTGGGGGGTGCTGCAGGTGGGGGAGGTGGCGGGAGTTACGCGGGTGGGGGAGGGGGCGGGGGTGCTTCAGGTGTGGGTGCTACGGGTGGAGGAGGGGGCGGGAGTGCTGTGGGTGGGGGAGGGGCGTGTGCCGCGGATGGGGGAGGAGCGGGAGTGTCGGGGGTGGTGGAGGGGCGGGGGGGTGCTGCAGGTGTGGGTGCCGCACGTGGGAGAGTGCGGGGAGGAGTAGGGCATGTGCGGCGGATGTTGTGAAGGCTGTGGGTGCTGCAGGTGGGGGAGGGGCGGGAGTGCCGCGGGTGGGGGAGGGGTGCTGCAGATGTGGGTGCAATAGGTGGGGGAGGGAGTGCCGCGGGTGGGGGAGGGGTGGGGGGTGCTGCAGATGTGGGTGCAATCGGTGGGGGAGGGGCATTTGCCGTGGGTGGGGGAGGGGCGGTAGTGCCGTGGGTGGGGGAGGGGCAGGGGGTGCTGCAGATGTGGGTGCTATGGCTGGGGGAGGGGGCGGGAGTGCCGCGGGTGGGGGAGGGGTGGGGGGTGCTGCAGATGTGGGTGCAATGGGTGGGGGAGGGGCATTTGCCGTGGGTGGAGGAGGGGCGGGAGTGCCGTGGGTGGGGGAGGGGCAGGGGGTGCTGCAGATGTGGGTGCTATGGCTGGGGGAGGGGGCGGGAGTGCCGCGGGTGGGGGAGGGGCGGGAGTGCCGCGGGTGGGGGAGGGGCGGGGGTGCTGCAGGTGTGGGTGCCGCGGGTGGGAGGGTGTGGGGAGAGGCGGGGTGTGTGCCGCGGGTGGGGGACGGATGTTGTGGAGGCTGTGGGTGCCGCGGGTGGGAGGGGGGCGGGGGCGGCAGTCAGAGGTCGTCAACGGCATTCTCCTCCGGACTGTGCGGCAGCTGAGCAGTCACCGGCTGCAGTGTCACCGGGGTGCAGGGAGAGAGGGGACTGGGCGGAGATGGGGAGGGGACAGGGTGGGGATGGGCGGACCGAGGGAGGGGACTGTTCCTGGCCTGCATCCAGCCACCCAGATCTGTGACTGTGACTCCGCCCAGCGTTAGAAATGCAGGCACAGAGTCACAAGGCTATTATATAGGAGATATATATATATATATATATATATATATATGCACACACAGACACACACACGTGTTAACACTAATATACTGTATATGTACACATGTGCTAATGCTAACTTATACCCCTTTTACACTCGCAGAAAAATCCCCGGATATTACACGTGAACGCGCATCATCCCGGGATTTTTGTGAGTGTGAATGGGTACAGGGACAGTTTCCCGGGACGAGCATCCCGTTCTCTGCATAGGTGGAGGCGGTGCTTGGAGAAGATTATCTCCAAGCACCGCCTCTGCTAGAGTCGGCGGTAACGTCACCCAACCAGCAATATGCTGGGTCGGCCTGCTAATGGGAAAGGGTCATCCCCGGGAATGACCTTTCACTGCGAGTGTAAAAGGGGTATAATTATATATACTGTATTGTGACCAGCAATGGAGGGGTAAGCAGGTGTGTGTGTGTGTGTGTGTGTGTGTGTGTGTGTGTATGTATGTTGCTGGAGGGGTAAGCAGGTGTGTGTGTGTGTGTGTGTGTGTGTGTGTGTGTGTGTGCCTGTTTGTGTGTCCAGCACTGGTGGGGTAAGGATGAGTGTGCGTGTGTACTTGTGTGTGTGTGTGTGTGTGTGTGTGTGTGTGTACTGCCTGGAGGGGTAAGCAGGAGTATGCGTGTTTCTGTGTGTGTGTGTCCGGCGCTGGAGGGGTAAGCAGGAGTATGCGTGTGTTTCATGTGTGTGTTTTATTTGGGTGGAAGTGTGCCATACTTACCTACTCTCCCGGAAGCTGCGGGAGGCTCCCGTTTTTTGGGGTAGCCCCCCGCACCCCCAGAAGAGTGGGCAGGTCTCCCGCATCCTGCTCGCACCCTAGTGATGCGAGCAGGATGGAGAGATAACCTCCCGCATTCGCGGGTCCGTCGGGTGGAGAAGGGGTTAAAATTACGCAAATCGCATCATTTTAGCCCCGCCCCCTTCCCGCGGACCCGCGAATCGCGGCATTTCCCGATGCGGGGGGTGGGGCTTAGTGATGTCACAGTCCGGCCCCGCCCCCCGAAGACACTGCAGCGTCTCCTCTCCGGGCTTCTCCCGGAAAGGAGAAAGAAAATGTAGGTATCTATGGTGTGTGCATATATATATATATATATATATATATATATATACTAGGTGCTTCATCGCGCCCTACGGGCGCTCTTCATACCGTCGAAAGGGGCTATGCCCCCTTAACCCCTGCACGCCTTGCTGCGGTTCAATATTTGTATGAGTATTACCTGCATTCCTAGGTTTGTTAGTGGTTAAATATTGCACGACGAAAGTGCTTCCAATGGTGAAGGGGGCGCAGCCCCTTGCGACGGCGTGAACAGTGCCTGCAGAGCACGATGTACAGAATGTAGCTGGTGCGGGGGGGACCGCGGATGAGGCAGGGAGTATGTAGATGCTGCGAGTGGACGGGGAGGTGGATGCAGGTGGGGGGGAGGGGGTGCAGGACCTATACCTATGTCATTTTATTTGTAACAATATATAGGACAGGGATAAGGATGTATGTGATATAGACATACCCGCATGAAGAGGTATACGGTGTCATTAGACACAGAGGGGAGTGCTGGTACAATGCGGAGCAGGGGCAGCTGTGTCCTCTCTCTACACCGTACCATCCTTCAGGTGTAGCAACACGGACATGTTGCGCACGCAAGGTCTCCACGCGGCCGCAGGTGCACCAGTCCCCTCTGCATGCGCTATGTGCGCGCCCCCCTCAGGTGCAGTAGGAGGAGGGGGCGATGGCTGGAGCTGGTACCAGGGCCAATGGGCATGGACAGCGCGGTCATGTGCTCGGTGCTGGGCTTGCGCCCTGCGCTTGCTGTGTGAGGGATAGGGAGGAGGCGGCAGAGCGGAGCATCACCGATATACCGGTAACTATGGGGGGCACCGCAGGGGGTTATGGCTCCTGTACTCCTGGTGAGGGTTTGTCAGGGAGGTATCAAGGAGCCAGTGGTATGGACCGTGTATGGGATACAGGGGGGTAGGGAGGGGATACAGAGACGCGGGGCGGTAGGGAGGGGATACAGAGACGCAGGGCCGTAGGGAGGGATTCAGAAACGCAGAGCGGTAGGGAGGGGATACAGAGACACAGGGCGGTAGGGAGGGGATACAGAGACGCAGAGCGGTAGGGAGGGGATACAGAGACGCAGGGCTGTAGGGAGGGGATACAGAGACGCAGAGCGGTAGGGAGGGGATACAGAGACGCAGAGCGGTAGGGAGGGGATACAGAAACGCAGAGCGGTAGGGAGGGGATACAGAGACACAGGGCGGTAGGAGGGCACACAGAGATGCAGGGCGGTAGGGAGGGGATAGAGAGACGCAGGTCGGTAGGGAGGGGATACAGAAACGCAGGGCGTTAGGGAGGGGAAACAGAGATGCGGGGCGGTAGGGAGGGGATAGAGAGCCGCGGGCCGGTAGGGAGGGGATAGAGAGAAGGGGGGCGGTAGGGAGGGGATAGAGACGCAGGGCGGCAGGGAGGGGATAGAGAGACGCGGGGCGGTAGGGAGGGGATAGAGAGACGCGGGGCGGTAGGGAGGGGATAGAGAGACGCGGGGCGGTAGGGAGGGGATAGAGAGAGGCGGGGCGGTAGGGAGGGGATAGAGAGAGGCGGGGGCGGCAGGGAGGGGATACAGAGACGCGGGGCGGCAGGGAGGGGATAGAGAGATGCGGGGTGGCAGGGAGGGGATACAGAGACGCGGGGCGGTAGGGAGGGGATAGAGAGACGCGGGGCGGTAGGGAGGCGATACAGAGATGCGGGGCGGTAGGGAGGGGATAGAAGACGCGGGACGGTAGGGAGGGGATAGAGAGACGCGGGGCGGTAGGGAGGGGATATAGAGACGCGGGTCGGCAGGGAGGGTCCCCAGTGAGGAAGCTGATGAAGGGAGGGGGGGAAGTAGTGGAGGGGGAGGGCACCAGAAGAGGAGACTTGTGTAAAGTGGGGACCACACATAGAATCAGTGGGTAGGATGGCCGGAGGGACTCACCGTTGAGGCTGTGGGCGGCTGCTGCACGCTGGTAAACAGTAGTGTCCAGAGGCGTCACCAGGTCAGTATTACTGTTACACACATCTCTCACCACCCCCCCAGCGGCCGAAAAGGGGGCGTGGGGCTGCTGTGAAAGGGGGTGTGGCCTCGCGGGTCTTTTCTCTCTCGCTCCGGGGGGGTGTTTCCAGCTTGCCTGTAGATGCTGGCAGCCCCCGGAGACTGGAGTGTGTGTGCCGGCTCTTCTCTGTGACAGGAGGCGAGTGCTGCAGCAGATGACGTCACTGCAGCACTCGCCTCCTGTCACAGCAGGAGAGCGGACAGCTGGATGTGTGCGGAGGAGGCGGCGGGTGTGTGTACACGGCGCAGGGAGGGCTATGAAAGCCTTCTCCTGCGCCACCCGTCCCTCCTAATGTGTATGCCGGGGGCGGCATCAGCCGTTGTTGTTGGCCCGGCGCAATGGCCGGGTAGTCAGAGCTGCTGATGGGTGGGGGGAGAGGAGAGAGAGAGAGAGATGGACAGGCAGCAGGAGCAGAGACTTGCTGACTCCGCCCACCGCTGTGACTCCACCCAGCGTTATGGCCAGGCACAGAGTCACAGATGTAGCCAAATATATAGGAGATATATATATATATATATATATATATATATATATATATACACAGATCGGTGGACAAGGCACTCCAAAAAGCTTGTATGAATCAAGAGCCGGTGCCTCCGTAGAAACAAGATAATAGCAAGGGAAAACAACGTGGCACTCACGGCAAGTTTCAATAATCACAACCACAGCATTAGCGTAGAGCAACGTTTCAGTGGCACCCCACTGTCGTCAGGCTTTATTAATAAAACATTAAAACAGTCCTACCTTTATAGAACACCCACGTGTATGTTGTACAGACAGTCCGGACTCAGACTTCCGGAAAAGAAAGCGGAAATGATGTGATAGTGCCGTCAGCGCACTGAAAGATCAAAGCCCATCACCATGGAAACCTGGTTGTTAGAAGTAGCAGAAAATGGATACTAATACAGCGTATAAGAATTTGTAACAATCACTAGTGTTAGGTTAAGTTATGGAAAACTATCAACAGTAATACAGCGATGACATGAATAAACATTATCATACTTTAAAAGATATTGCATGCTGTAATAAATGCCAGTTTTCCCCACATTCTGAAAATAGTTCAAAAAGAAAAGAAAGCATGAGATATAAAGAATCAGCCTTCATATATTCACTCAGCCCTGATGTTCATAGGGACATGATTGACCATGTCCCTATGAACATCAGGGGTGGTGATCGTGCTACAAAATTATTACAGGTAGAGGCAAGGTGGATAGCCTATCTAGATGTGATTCACCCGAGAGGGCTGAATGAACAGTTTTCTTATGCCTGTTTTTTATAACAATTTGAGGATTACAGGGCTGAGTGAATATATGAAGGCTGATTCTTTATATCTCATGCTTTCTTTTCTTTTTGAACTATTTTCAGAATGTGGGGAAAACTGGCATTTATTACAGCATGCAATATCTTTTAAAGTATGATAATGTTTATTCATGTCATCGCTGTATTACTGTTGATAGTTTTCCATAACTTAACCTAACACTATGTGTCTAGTGATTGTTACAAATTCTTATACGCTGTATTAGTATCCATTTTCTGCTACTTCTAACAACCAGGTTTCCATGGTGATGGGCTTTGATCTTTCAGTGCGCTGACGGCACTATCACATCATTTCCGCTTTCTTTTCCGGAAGTCTGAGTCCGGACTGTCTGTACAACATACACGTGGGTGTTCTATAAAGGTAGGACTGTTTTAATGTTTTATTAATAAAGCCTGACGACAGTGGGGTGCCACTGAAACGTTGCTCTACGCTAATGCTGTGGTTGTGATTATTGAAACTTGCCGTGAGTGCCACGTTGTTTTCCCTTGCTATATATATATATATATATATATATATATATATATATATATATATATATTGAAAAAGAATGGATTAGTGCGCTTATCCAAAGTGTGCAAAGTTCCTTACTGACAAAATATAGTCTGAAGTCACAGATGAATTTGGTCGAATGACCAGTCCAGTATATGAGTTTTTTACAACTTATGTTCGATTAAATTGTCAAATAGTCCACACTTTCCCCGTTTTAACGGGTGGCTGCTCAGTTCTTCAAATAGTGCCACTAGGTATACGTAGCCCAAAGGAAAATCTGAAAGTAGAGGAAGAAACAGCAGAGTGCCTATAGTGTAGTATCCTTTAAATGGGTTTTTGTCACACGCAAGAATAATATTGCGTACCGGATTACGGCTTGACTCAATGCCTATCGGTCCCCTGGTCTTCTAGTCCACGTTTCTGTCGGAATCTAAATGGAGTCAGGAGACAGGGAATCGCTATATAGCGTAGTAGTTACTCGCAAGTTAATGTCAATTTTTACGTCTCACAAAAAATTACATGCGTACCAGATGAAACAATAATATAAATATATATAAACATGGATATGATTAAACATTATATAAATCTAAAAAAATTCATGACCTTAAAAAATAATAAAAAAAAATAAAAAAATTATATATATATATATATATATATATATATTAAAAAAACATATAAAAATATACATATATTAGACCGCTTTAAAACCAATACAAAGGTCTCCAGATGACCGCCACCCTCTGATGAGGACCAGGACTTAAGTATTCATACTGACATGCACAAATTATCGTTTCATCTGGTACGCATGTAATTTTTTGTGAGACGTAAAAATTGACATTAACTTGCGAGTAACTACTACGCTGTATAGCGATTCCCTGTCTCCTGACTCCATTTAGATTCCGACAGAAACGTGGACTAGAAGACCAGGGGACCGATAGGCATTGAGTCAAGCCGTAATCCGGTACGCAATATTATTCTTGCGTGTGACAAAAACCCTTTTAAAGGATACTACACTATAGGCGCTCTGCTGTTTCTTCCTCTACTTTCAGATATATATATATAGTCAAAGTAGCGGCACTATTCCACAGACCCAGAAGTATATATATTTTTTTTAACCAGCAGCAGCATGTAGGAAGGAGCCCTGGAGGACTCGCCGAAGACCAGAGGAGGAGTGGAGACATGTGCACCAGCTGAAGAGACACGAGGGACAGGAGGGGACCAATGCCAGGGAGGAGCTGCCTGTCACCAGAGTGACCAGAGCCGTCCGCGCTGAGTGGAGAAGACGCTGCAGAAGAGGAGGAATCCAGCCAGCCGCAGACCGGGGAAGGACATCCAACCTTCAGTGGACCGGGACCCTGCAGCAAGGGAGGAGACTGACCAGCGACGGGAACACCGGCATCGCGGAGGACACCCGCTTACCGGAGCAAGGACCCGCAGAAGATCCTGGCTGGCTTAAAGAAGATGGCGCGGAACAGCGGGGAGGATGGCACACATCAGGATCCTGCAGCAGGAGAGAAGATTCGGAGTGCAGCAGACCACACTGAAAAGGGTGCATCCCCGGTGCGGTGCTCTGCATCCCGGGTGGCGCCGAAGACGTGAAGTGTCCGAGGTGGCAGAAGCGCCGCAGCTTGGGGTGAGAAACCGCTGCAACCCTTCCGCTGCTAAACTCTGCAATTAGTCAATTAAGGGGGTAGGCTCCCCTCATCACAGTGCCACACAGGCCTTGTTAATTAAGGGGTAGGATCCCCTCACTCTATAATGTGAATTTTGGCTCATACCGTGTGCTATAATGTGAATTTCGGCTCATACCATGTGCTATAATGTGGAAGGGGACCTACTACACTGAAGGACACGCCCCTTTGAGTGACCACGCCCCCTTTTCCCGCCGCGCGTGCCGAAGGCGCACGTATAATTACAACCTTCACTCTTTCATTCCCTCTTCAAAAATACCACTTCAACTACTGCACCTACATCTATACATACACACCCTGACATCTTTATATACAGTGACACCGGTGGTGTGCGTATATACTTTCCTTTTGTATTGTTTTTTTGTTTGGGGTTTTTTTTGTGTGCGTGCGTGTGTGTGTGTGTGTGTGTGTGTGTGTGTGTGTGTGTGTGTGTGGGAGGGGGGGGGGGGGCATTTTTGGTCTTGCCCTGGGCTCCAAAAACCCTAGTTACGCCTCTGGTCAGAGGGCCCCCAAGCCGGAGCACACTGACATCATTAGCTTTCCCACTTGTGCAGCAGCAGAACCAGCAGCCAGAATGTGAGCAGGACAGTATGCAGTGCAGGCAGAGACCCAGGAGTATCAGGTTTCATGGGCTACAGACGGAGCTTTATGACCAGAGGAGAGATAGGAGGGCGGAGAGAGCTGTAAATGACACAGGGATCCCAGCTTCCCCTCCTCCCCACCTGGGTTTCTAGGTGCGGTGTAACCTGTTATCTAATGAGGGTCTCGAGAGAGATCTCCTGAGTCCTGTCCCAGTGTGTAAGTAGTACAGAGGCTTCTGCTATCCTTGCATGTGACACGATCAATTATAGATTTTATTTTTCTATATGTATTTTAAGGTTAAGTTGTCTTTGTTCCACTACAAGAAAAGTTTATAAACTAGTTGTCTTTCAACTAGGTGGAGCTATAAACAGTACCCAGGTATTATTAAACTTAGTTTAAATCTGATATACACCATTTGTTTAAAATTAATATACAAAATCCATACCTCCCACCATGACCCATTCCAGGAGGGACAAAATGCTCTCTACCTGGATTGCAATAACCTGTGTGGAAACATCTTTCTTATCAATTAAATAGTTCAACACAGGTGACTACAATCATATATTAAGAGAGAAATCCAGGTAGAGAGCATTTTGTCTATGCTGGAATGGGTCATGTTGGGAGGTATGCACAATCTAATATACACCCCCATTTCCACCGGGCCCCCCCTGTGTTAAGGGCCCCGGGCACCCCCAAGCAGTGCCATTTCTTGCGGCGGGCGAGCCGTGCAACCGCACGTGGCGCCCGCCGCGGCACTTCTTGAGGACTTTGAATCCCCCCTCCTCTCTCCTCCCGAGTGCCCAGCTCGGAGTTTCGTGGAATGACGCGATTTCGTTGTGACGTCACGACACAATCGCGTCATTCCGTGAAACCCTGCCCCCCCGAGCTGGGCACTCGGGAGGAGGGAGAAGGGGGTGCCAAGCCGGCCGGCTGCGCCGCGCAGATGAGGGAGAGGTGGCTGAAGAGCGGGAAGAACCGCTTCAATTCTCTCCCTCCCTCCCTCCCCACCACCACCTGCCGTACTGTGTAAAATGGGGACACCTGTCTGCCGGAATGTGTAAAATGGGGACTCTTTCCTGCCGGAATGTGTAAAATGGGGACGCAGTCTGCCGGAATGTGTAAAATGGGGGCACGTGCCTGCCTTAATGTGTAAAATAAGGACACTTGCCTGCCGGAATGTGTAAAATAAGGACACTTGCCTGCCGGAATGTGTAAAATGGGGACGCAGTTTGCCGTAATGTGTAAAATGGGGGCACATGCCTGCCTTAATGTGTAAAATGGGGTCACGTGCCTGCCGCAATGTGTAAAATAAGGACACTTGCCTGCCGGAATGTGTAAAATGGGGTCACGTGCCTGCCGCAATGTGTAAAATAAGGACACTTGCCTGCCGGAATGTGTAAAATGGGGACGCAGTTTGCCGTAATGTGTAAAATGGGGGCACATGCCTGCCTTAATGTGTAAAATAAGGACACTTGCCTGCCGGAATGTGTAAAATAAGGACACTTGCCTGCCGGAATGTGTAAAATGGGGACGCAGTTTGCCGTAATGTGTAAAATGGGGGCACATGCCTGCCTTAATGTGTAAAATGGGGTCACGTGCCTGCCGCAATGTGTAAAATAAGGACACTTGCCTGCCGGAATGTGTAAAATGGGGACGCAGTTTGCCGTAATGTGTAAAATGGGGGCACATGCCTGCCTTAATGTGTAAAATGGGGTCACATGCCTGCCGCAATGTGTAAAATAAGGACACTTGCCTGCCGGAATGTGTAAAATGGGGTCACGTGCCTGCCGCAATGTGTAAAATAAGGACACTTGCCTGCCGGAATGTGTAAAATGGGGACGCAGTCTGCTGTAATGTGTAAAATAAGGACACTTGCCTGCCGGAATGTGTAAAATGGGGTCACGTGCCTGCCGCAATGTGTAAAATAAGGACACTTGCCTGCCGCAATGTGTAAAATGGTGGAACGTGCCTGCCGCAATGTGTAAAATGGGGACACTTTCCTGCCGTACTGTGTAAAATGGGGGCACGTGCCTGCCGCAATGTGTAAAATGGGGACACTTTCCTGCCGCAATGTGTAAAATGGGGACACTTGCCTACTGTGCTGTGTAAAATGGGGACACTTTCCTGCCGTGCTGTGTAAAATGGGGTCGCTGCCCTGCTGTAAAGTGTAAAATGAGGACTTTTTTTTTTTTTTTTATCCTGTGGTGGCCGTGATGATGAGATCAGATGAGGCCACGCCCATCTCAACAAAGCCACGCCCGTTTTAACGAGGCCACGCCCTCTTGCCGTGAGCGCGCGCATGCTTTTACTCTTTATATCTATGGGGGGGGGGGCGCATTTTTTTATGTGAATGGGGGGGGGGGGGGCGCATTTTTTTAATCTCGCACTGGGAGCCAAATTGGCTAGAAACGGCCCTGCCCCCAAGGCTTAATCCGGCCCTGTACACGAGTGGTGAAAGTTCTGCCGGGCCCTCTATTAAAAAAACAAACAAAAAAAAACGATGTAGATTGTGCGGCCCGGTGTGTGGTAGGCTGGGCAGAGGCTGCAGCAGTTAGTTCTCTCTCTCCCTGCCTGGCTCTCTGCAATGGGAAAGGATATGAGGGAGGTAACGAGGCCTGGGCCACCCCAACAGGCCCTGGGCACTTCAGACGGGGGGGCCCAGGGAAAGGGGGTTGTATATTAGATTGTGCATACCTCCCAACATGACCCATTCCAGGGTGGACACAATGCTCTCTGCCTGGACTTCCCTCTTAATATATGATTGGTGTCACCTGTGTTGAATTATTGAATTAATAAGAAAGGAGATCATCACAGGTGCTGGCAATTATATACAGTATTAAGAGGGAAATCCAGGTAGAGAGCATGTTTCCCTCCTGGAATAGGTCATGTGGGACTCTGTATGGATTGGTTTTTTTTTTAATGGGGCAATCGTGTACAAGGCATGGTTTAGCCTGGTACATGATTGCCCCTTTAATAGAACATCCGCGTTCGGCCGGCATCTACCCCGGCCGCCGAATTAGGGCGTTATTTCATCCGGCCGCGTGTCATTCTCTCTTTCTAGACCCAAATGCTCTCATTAGACAACAGGTTACATAGGACCCAGATGGAGAGGAGAAGAAGCTGTGATCCCTGGGTCACTTACAGCTCTCTCCACCCTCCTATCTCTCCTCTAGTCGGGAAGCTCTGGAGTAGCTCATGAAACCTGACACTCCTGTGTCTCTGCCTGCACTGTATATTGGGTGTTATTCAGAGTTGTTAGCAAGCCAAAAAAAGTTAGCAATTGGGCAAAACCATGTGCACTGCAGGTGGTGCAGATGTAACATGTGCAGAGAGAGTTAGATTTGGGTGGGTTATTTTGTTTCTGCGCAGGGTAAATACTGGCTGCTTTATTTTTACACTGCAATTTAAATTTCAGTTTGAACACACCGCACCCAAATCTAACTCTCTCTGCACATGTTACATCTGCCCCACCTGCAGTGAAACATGGTTTTGCCCAATTGCTAACTTTTTTTAGTTTGCCATCAACTGAATTATCCCCATTGTTATGCTTTTATTCTAATTGCCTGGTTCTGCTGCAGCTCGTGAGGGAGATCTACAGTAATTATGTCAGTGGGCTCTGGCCTGGGGGCCCCTGACAGAGGGAGGCCCAGAGTACAGAATCCCCTGGGCCCCTACCCCCATTAATATGGCTTTGCCGCTCCTCCCCCTCTCATCAGTGCACTTACACTTGTGATACCAACTATATATAACTAGGTGATTCATCGCGCCCTACGGGCGCTCTTCACACCGTCGTTAGGGGCTACGCCCCGTTAACCCCTCATGCCTTTGAACATACGCAGGCCGGTAGATAACAGATCCAGAAATGCAGGGCAGTTGAGAAAAGATAGCGAGGCGTAGGGGGGAGAAAGGGAATGTACAGAAAAACGCTGTGCGATCGGTAAAGGATAGGGAGAGTCAGGGTGGTAGGGAGAGGATAAAGAGAGGGAAGGTGTTAGACAGAAAATACCGTTGCAAGAGGCTACGACCCGTTAACCCCTGCACGGTCTTCAGCTGTGCTATAATTGTTATTATATGGAGTATTACCTGCAAAAAAGTTTATGCTAGTGGGTAAATATTGCAAGGGGGAAGGGCGTGCGATTGTCAAGGGGGCATAGCCCTTTGTGAGGGCGTGAAGAGTGGCCGCAGGGCACAACGAATAACATAGTGTAGTATATACTGCTAGTGTATGCAGCGCAGCTTATACACACAGTGGCTACAGGTATCAGAGCCGCGTATACACACAATGGCCACAGGTAACGGAGCCACGTATCCACACAGTGGCCAGATGTAGCAGGGCAGCTTATACACACAATACCCACAGGTAGCAGAGTCGCTTATACACACAATACCCACAGGTAGCAGAGCCGCGTATACACACAGTGCCCACAGGTAGCAGCGCAGCTTATACACACAGTGGCCACAGGTAACGGAGCCACGTATCCACACAGTGGCCAGAGGTAGCAGGGCAGCTTATACACACACAATACTCACAGATAGCAGAACCGCTTATACACACAGCGGCCACAAGTAGCAGAGCCGCTTATACACACAGTGCCCACAGGTAGCAGAGCCGCTTATACACACAGTGCCCACAGGTAGCAGAGCCGCTTATACACACAGTGCCCACAGGTAGCAGAGCTGCTTATACACACAGTGCCCACAGGTAGCAGAGACGTTTATACACAACGTGCCCACAGGTAGCAAAGCAGTTTATACACACAATGACCACAGGTAGCAGTGGTGCTTATACACACAATGGCCCCCGGTAGCAGTGCCACTTCTACACACAATTCCCATAGGTAACAGAGCCGCTTATACGCACAATGGCCACAGGTAGCAGCACCACTTATACACACACAATGGCCACTTTTAGCAGCACCGCTTATGCACACAATGGCCACTGGTAGTAGCACCACTTATACACACAATGGCCACAGGTAGCAGTGTTGCTTATACACACAATGGGCACAGGTAGCAGTGTCGCTTAGACACATAATCGCCACAGTATTATTTTTTTTATTAATCCAATGTCCACTGGTAGCAACTATACTCACAGAAGTTCAGTGTGTGTGTGTGTGTGGGGAGGGGGGGGGGGGGTTGGAAAGGGGGTGGGTATAGTATGGTTTAGGTGCCTATCCGTGTCGCTGATCAGGGAATCACTTGTAGGGGCTGCGGATGGTGTCCGAGGTGCTACGTGTGGTGGAGGGGTGGGTGCGGGACGGGGTCCAGAGGTGTTGCGGGTGGTGGAGGGGTGGGTGCAGTGGCACGGATGGCGGAAAGGGTGCAGAGGTGCTGTGGGTGTGGGAGGGGTAGGTGTGGAGGGGGCGCGGATGGGGGAAAGGGTCTAGAGGTGCGCAGGTGGGGGAGGTGCGGGTGCGGAAGGGGAGTGTAGATGCGGTTGTTGGGGGAGGGGTGGGTGCAGGGGGCTGTGGATGAAGGAGGGGGTCTGGAGGTGGTGTGCGTGGGGGAGGGGCGATGTAGTGGAAGGGTGTTTGAGGAGATGGGGTTGCAGGGTGGGTGAGATTGAGTGATGGGTTCTAGAAGTGCTGCGGGTGGAGGAGGGGTGGCTGCAGGGGAGCCGTGGATGGGTTCCGGAGGTGCTGTGGGCGGTGGTCCAGAGGTGCTGCGGGTGGGGGAGGTGTGGTAAGTCCACGAATGGGGGAAGGTGTCTGTAGATGATATGGGTGTGATAAAGCTAAATATTTATCTTATAACATTCACTATATGTGGGTAAGAGGCTCAGTACGCAATTGGCGTATGGGGTACCGTAAGGGTACACACTTAGCGTAGCAGACGCTTAGCCGTGGTCGAGACGCACATGCGGCACGCTCGCTCACAGCTTAACGCTTGGTGTCGAGCACGCTATAGGCGGCCGACTACCGTAATGCTACGCTACCAGCGTAGCGGACGCTCGTGACCACGAGGGGAACACGAGCGGCGCAGACGCTCATGGGATGACATTCAGTAAACCTTGTATGCAACACACAGAAAGGATATGCTTATACTGTAAACCTTGTATTGAAATACTGTAGCGATATAACGCTGCTTAACCTTGTTAATACAAAAACTGTTTGAGCGATTGAGACGCTCCGAATACCCTCAGTAATGTAATAAACACACAATACCTTGCTAAGGTTCCAACACCTTTACTAACAATGGGGGTCATTCCGAGTTGTTCGCTCGCAAGCGGATTTTAGCAGATTTGCTCATGCTAAGCCGCCGCCTACTGGGAGTGAATCTTAGCATCTTAAAATTGCGAACGATGTATTCGCAATATTGCGATTACACACCTCGTAGCAGTTTCTGAGTAGCTCCAGACTTACTCGGCATCTGCGATCATTTCACTGCTTGTCGTTCCTGGTTTGACGTCACAAACACACCCAGCGTTCGCCCAGACACTCCTCCGTTTCTCCGGCCACTCCTGCGTTTTTTCCGGAAACGGTAGCGTTTTTTCCCACACGCCCATAAAATGGCCTGTTTCCGCCCAGTAACACCCATTTCCTGTCAATCACATTACGATCGCCAGAACGATGAAAAAGCCGTGAGTAAAAATCCTAACTGCATAGCAAATTTACTTGGCGCAGTCGCAGTGCGGACATTGCGCATGCGCATTAAGCGGAAAATCGCTGCGATGCAAAGATTTTTACCGAGCGAACAACTCGGAATGACCCCCAATATCTAGCTATGTAAAAAAAGGGAAAACAGTTAACAGTTCATACACTACAGGCTAACATCAATATCTAAACATAATAACTATACATATACAATATACAACCGTTTAACAATAACAGAGAGAGAGAGAGAGAGTATGGCAAATACAGAGAATAAGTTGGTTACAGAGAGTACTTACACACATGGGAATGAATCGCAGGTGCAATCTGGATATCCAGCTCCCAGTTAATCAGTGATGAAAACCGTTGTGGAGAGAAGAGTCTTGTGTCCCCAAGTCTATTGCAAACTATATTTATTTACTAGCTCAAGACATACTACAATAGATACTGTTGTGCCCTCTTTCCATTGGTTAGGGGGTGGGACATGTACTGTACCTGGGATCATTGGTTAGTTCAAGAAGTGGGCGATGGCTAGGATTAGTTAGTATTCTAAATTCCTCTTTGTCTTGTTATATTGAGGAAAGCTATTGTTTGGATCTTCCAAACAAACTCTGTCTTTGGGCTTTGTTTACCCCACTTTCAGTTGAGACAATTGACTACTCAGCACTCATTATTCTGGAGAGAAACCTGGTTCTATTCATAAACAAAGGTGTAAGCCCTCTTTATAGAATCTCAAAGCTTAGTGTAACTAAGGCTATTGTTTTCAGTCTGTGGGAAAGAAGTGACTGAATTCTATTCACCCACCCTGCATTTATGTGTAATTTAATCTTGTTTTCTATTTCTGTGCATAACCATGAGCAGGAACTATGCGAGTCCCTCCCAATTATCATAGGCACAACATTCCTTCAATACCCCACAGCTGGACACTATACACTACCCTCCAACCTTTGTCTGAGCCCTCCCAGCATGCAAAGAGGAATCTCTCAGGTCCAAGAGCCGTTTTAAACTTACCATACTTGCTGACATTATTAAGGGGAATATTAACTATAAAACGCATTATATTGGTTAAATATGTAGCGATCGAGTCGCTCGCCAGTCGCACACAAACACCACCCTAAATACCCATCTCCATGCGCAGGCGACGTCAGAGCATCCCCTACGCAACCTGAGGGGATGCGTACGCACGGGGGAGTCGGTGCGCGAGCAGCGGGCACGTGCATTGGGGTTAGTACAAGGCATCATAGGTCGCTATATTTTTCGACTTTGACAGGTGGGGGAGGGGGCCGGAGGTGCTGTGGTTGGGGGAGTGGCGGGTGCGGGGGTGTGGTGGGGGTCCAGATGCGCTGCGGGCAGGGGAGGGGGTGCTGCGGGTGTGGGTGCTACGGGTGGGGGAGGGGGCAGGAGTGCCGCGGGTGGGAGGGTGATGTGGTGGATGCTGTGGGTGGGAGGGGGGGCGTGTGCCGCAGGTGGGGGGCGAATGTGGTGGATGCTGTTGGTACCGCGGGTGGGGGAGGGGTGGGTGGGGTGGAGGGTGCGGGGGGAGAGGTGGGTATGGGGGTGCGGGGCTGCTGTGGGTGGGGGAGGAGTGGTGGGTGCTGCAGGTGTGGGAGCTATGGGTGGGGGAGGGGCGTGTACCGGCGGGTGGGGGGCGGAAGTGGTGGATGCTGTGGGTGCCGCGGGTGGGGGAGGTGCGGGTGGGGTGGAGGGTGCGGGGGGGGAGAGGTAGGAGTGGGGGTGGGTTGGGGGAGGGTAGGGTGGGGTGGTGTAGCTGGGGGAGAGGTGGGTATGGGGGTGGGGGAGGTGCGGGGGTGCCACGGGTGGAGGAGGGGCTGGGGGCTTTGTGGGTGGTGGGTGATACGGGTGGGGGAGGGAGTGCCACGGGTGGGGGTGGGGAGTGTGCGGCGGGTGGGGGAGGGGCGTGTGCCGGGGGTGGGGGACGGAAGTGGTGGGTGCCGCGGGTGGAGGAGGGGCGGGGGGAGCTTCAGGTGGGGGCCGGAGTGCCGCGGATGGGGGAGGGGCAGGGGGTGCTGCGGGTGTGGTGCTATGGGTGGGGGGGCGGATGTGGTGGATACTGTGGGTGGCACGGGTGGGGGAGCCGCGGGTGGGGTTGCGGGTGCAGGGGTGTAGCGGGGGGAGAGGTGGGTATGGGGGTGGGGGAGGGGCGGGGGTTTTGCGGGTGATACGGGTTGGGGAGGGGTGGCAGTGCCACGGGTGGGGGACGGATGTGGTGGGTGGGGGAGGGGCGGGGGAGATTCTGGTGGGGGCGGGAGTGCCGCAGGTAAGGGAGGGGCGGGGGGGGTAAGGTTTGTGGGTGCTACTGGGGGGAGGGGGCGGGAGTGGTGTGAGTGGCGGACAGATGTGGTGGGTGCTGTGGGTGCCTCGGGTGGTGGAGGGGTGGGGGGTGCTGCAGGTGGGGGAGGTGGCTGGAGTTACGTGGGTGGGGGAGGGGGCGGGGGGTGCTTCAGGTGTGGGTGCTACGGGTGAAGGAGGGAGTGCCTCGGGTGGGGGAGTGGTGGGGGGTGCTGCAGATGTGGGTGCAATGGGTGGTGGAGGGGCATTTGCCGTGGGTGGGGGAAGGGCGTGAGTGCCGTGGGTGGGGGAGGGGCAGGGGGTGCTGCAGATGTGGGTGCTATGGCTCGGGGAGGGGGCGGGAGTGCCGCGGGTGGGGGAGGGGCGGGAGTGCCGCGGGTGGGGGAGGGGCGGGGGTGCTGCCGGTGTGGGTGCCGCGGGTGGGAGGGTGTGAGGAGGGGCGGGGTGTGTGCCGCGGGTGGGGGGCGGATGTTGTGGAGGCTGTGGGTGCCGCGGGTGGGAGGGGGGCGGGGGCGGCAGTCAGAGGTCGTCCACGGCATTCTCCTCCGGACTGTGCGGCAGCTGAGCAGTCACCGGCTGCAGTGTCACCGGGGTGCAGGGAGAGAGGGGAGTGGGCGGAGATGGGGAGGGGACTGGGTGGGGATGGGCGGACCGAGGGAGGGGACTGTTCCTGGCCTGCATCCAGCCACCCAGATCTGTGACTGTGACTCCGCCCAGCGTTAGAAATGCAGGCACAGAGTCACAAGGCTATTATATAGGAGATAATGACCGATGGTCTGTCCCATCTCTCTGACATGCGCAGGGCACTTACACCTGTGATACCTATATAATAATCACCGATGATCTGTGCTGTCTCTTATGCTGGGTACACACTAGTAGATATATCTACAGACGGACCGTGCATTGTGTTGTGCATACACACTGCCCAATCCATCGGCACAGACATCACGAACTGGGCAGGCATTTACATGCGCCCGCCCAGTTCAGCTGCCAATCACCGCCGGCGTCTGAAGCAAGTGTACGGGCATTCAGCGTACAAACAACACGAAGCGCCAATACAGTACAGATATAATGGCCGTTGACTGTACTGCAGGGTCGACGCGATATGTCTGTGAACGAATGTACTTACAGCCACACACACCCTTTTACGCTGTCCTTATGGTCACACACAGCCTCATACACTGTCCTTATGGTCACACACAGCCTCCTACACTGTCCTTATGGCCACACACAGCCTCCTACGCTGCCCTTATGGCCACACACAGCCTCCTGCACTGTCCTTATTGTCACACACAGCCTCATACACTGTCCTTATGGTCACACACAGCCTCCTACACTGCCCTTATGGTCACACACAGCCTCATACACTGTCCTTATGGTCACACACAGCCTCCTACACTGTCCTTATGGTCACACACAGCCTCCTACACTGTCCTTATGGTCACACACAGCCTCCTACACTGTCCTTATGGTCACACACAGCCTCCTACACTGCCCTTATGGTCACACACAGCCTCCTACACTGTCCTTATGGTCACACACAGCCTCATACACTGTCCTTATGGCCACACACAGCCTCCTACGCTGCCCTTATGGCCACACACAGCCTCATACACTGCCCTTATGGTCAGACACAGCCTCCTATGCTGTCTTTATGGCCACACACAGCCTCCTACACTGCCCTTATGGCCACACACAGCCTCATACACTGTCCTTATGGTCACACACAGCCTCATACACTGCCCTTATTGTTACACACAGCCTCATACACTGCCCTTATTGTTACACACAGCCTTCTACACTGTCCTTATGGTCACACACAGCCTCCTACACTGTCCTTATGGCCACACACAGCCTCCTACACTGTCCATATGGCCACACACAGCCTCATACACTGCCCTTATGGTCAGACACAGCCTCCTATGCTGTCTTTATGGCCACACACAGCCTCCTACACTGCCCTTATGGCCACACACAGCCTCATACACTGTCCTTATGGTCACACACAGCCTCATACACTGCCCTTATTGTTACACACAGCCTCATACACTGCCCTTATTGTTACACACAGCCTTCTACACTGTCCTTATGGTCACACACAGCCTCCTACACTGTCCTTATGGCCACACACAGCCTCCTACACTGTCCATATGGCCACACACAGCCTCCTAAGCTGTCCTTATGGCCACACACAGCCTCCTACGCTGTCCTTATGGTCACACACAGCCTCCTACGCTGTCCTTATGGTCACACACAGCCTCATACACTGCCCTTATGGTCACACACAGCCTCATACACTGCCCTTATGGTCACACACAGCTCCTACACTGTCCTTATGGTCACACACAGCCTCCTACACTGTCCTTATGGCCACACACAGCCTCCTACGCTGTCCTTATGGTCACACACAGCCTCCTACGCTGTCCTTATGGCCATTCCCAGCCTCCTACGCTGTCCTTATGGCCAAACATAGCCTCCTACACTGTCCTTATGGCAAAACATAGCCTCCTACACTGTCCTTGACTCCTTATAGCCACACACAACCTAATACACTGTCCTTATGGCCATTCCCAGCCTTCTACATGGCTCATCTCCCACTGTGTAACCTTTGTAGTGCGCCCAACATGGCTGCCTTATCTGGTGCGCTTGTGGATGGGATGAAAAATGCGTGGACCTGATGTTTTTATTGGAACCCTACTCTGAACTTAAGGACTCTGCAATCTCCCCATTTTGTGTTCTCTTCTAGGGGTGGACTATTCCACCCTGGGTAATCCTACGCAGTGCGCCTAAGATGGCTGCCGCCACTGGTGCCTTGTGAGGGTGTAATACACAACCCCTGGAGGTTATTACCCAAAATGCCTACACCAATCATGCATTATTCTTTCTGTGTCTTTGTCTGTGTGGTTTATCTTTTGATGTAATACTTAAATCTTCTGTATTATGTGCATTGTGTGAGTTCTAGTTGGTGCCGCGGATGGCTGCCTCGGTGCTGCTCTGCCAAGCAGCCTTAGTTTTTAGTCTTAAATGTATAATATGTCTAATGTACAGTTGCATATGTGCAGTATGGACTCATATGTGTAATGTTTGTAATGTATGCTACGTTTTTCCTCCTTCATGTTGCTGCTTGGCGATGCATTGTACCACAAAGAATTCCTAGTGTACGTGAGCACACCTGGCCGATAAAGCGGATTCTGATTCTTATGACCACACACAGCCTACTACGCTGTCCTTATGGCCACACACAGCATCCTACACTGTCCTTATGGTCACACACAGCCTCCTACACTGTCCTTATGGTCACACACAGCCTACTACGCTGTCCTTATGGCCACACACAGCCTCCTACGCTGTCCTTATGGCCACACACAGCCTCCTACACTGTCCTTATGGCCACACACAGCCTCCTACGCTGTCCTAATGGCCACACACAGCCTCCTACACTGTCCTAATGGCCACACACAGCCTCCTACACTGTCCTTATGGCCACACACAGCCTCCTACGCTGTCCTTATGGTCACACACAGCCTCCTACGCTGTCCTTATGGCCATTCCCAGTCTCCTACACTGTCCTTATGGTCACACACAGCCTCCTACACTGTCCTTATGGTCACACACAGCCTCCTACACTGTCCTTATGGTCACACACAGCCTCCTACACTGTCCTTATGGTCACACACAGTCTCCTACACTGTCCTTATGGTCACACACAGCCTCCTACACAGTCCTTATGGTCACACACAGCCTCATACACTGCCCTTATGGTCACACACAGCCTCCTACACTGTCCTTATTGTCACACACAGCCTCCTACACTGTCCTTATGGCCACTCACAGCCTCCTACGCTGTCCTTATGGTCACACACAGCCTCCTACGCTGTACTTATGGTCACACACAGCCTCCTACGCTGTACTTATGGTCACACACAGCCTCCTACGCTGCCCTTATGGTCACACACAGCCTCCTACGCTGTACTTATGGTCACACACAGCCTCCTACGCTGTACTTATGGTCACACACAGCCTCCTACGCTGCCCTTATGGTCACACACAGCCTCCTACACTGTCCTTATGGTCACACACAGCCTCCTGCACTGTCCTTATGGCCATTCCCAGCCTCCTACACTGTCCTTATGGTCACACACAGCCTCATACACTGCCTTTATGGTCACACACAGCCTCATACACTGCCCTTATGGTCACACACAGCCTCCTACACTGTCCTTATGGTCACACACAGCCTCATACACTGCCCTTATGGTCACACACAGCCTCATACACTGCCCTTATGGTCACACACAGCCTCCTACGCTGTCCTTATTGTCACACACAGCCTCCTACGCTGTCCTTATGGTCACACACAGCCTCCTACGCTGTCCTTATGGTCACACACAGCCTCCTACGCTTTCCTTATGGTCACACACAGCCTCCTACGCTGCCCTTATGGTCACACACAGCCTCCTACGCTGTCCTTATGGTCACACACAGCCTCCTACACTGTCCTTATGGTCACACACAGCCTCCTACACTGTCCTTATGGCCACACACAGCCTCCTACGCTGTCCTTATGGCCACACACAGCCTCCTTCGCTGTCCTTATGGCCACACACAGCCTCCTACACTGTCCTTATGGTCACACACAGCCTCATACACTGTCCTTATGGTCACACGCAGCCTCCTACACTGTCCATATGGCCACACACAGCCTCCTACGCTGTCCTTATGGTCACACACAGCCTCCTGCACTGTCCTTATGGCCATTCCCAGCCTCCTACACTGTCCTTATGGTCACACACAGCCTCATGCACTGTCCTTATGGTCACACACAGCCTCATGCACTGCCCTTATGGTCACACACAGCCTCATACACTGCCCTTATGGTCACACACAGCCTCCTACGCTGTCCTTATGGTCACACACAGCCTCCTACGCTGTCCTTATGGTCACACACAGCCTCCTACGCTGTACTTATGGTCACACACAGCCTCCTACGCTGCCCTTATGGTCACACACAGCCTCCTACACTGTCCTTATGGTCACACACAGCCTCCTACACTGTCCTTATGGTCACACACAGCCTCCTACACTGTCCTTATGGTCACACACAGCCTCCTACGCTGTACTTATGGTCACACACAGCCTCCTACGCTGCCCTTATGGTCACACACAGCCTTCTACACTGTCCTTATGGTCACACACAGCCTCCTACACTGTCCTTATGGTCACACACAGCCTCCTACACTGTCTTTATTGTCACACACAGCCTCATACGCTGTCCTTATGGTCACACACAGCCTCCTACGCTGTCCTTATGGTCACACAAAGCCTCCTACACTGTCCTTATGGTCACACACAGCCTCATACACTGCCCTTATGGTCACACACAGCCTCATACACTGCCCTTATGGTCATACACTGTCCTTATGGTCACACACAGCCTCATACACTGCCCTTATGGTCACACACAACCTCCTACACTGTTCTTATGGTCACACACAGCCTCCTACGCTGTCCTTATGGTCACACACAGCCGCCTACACTGTCCTTATGGCCACACACAGCCTCCTACGCTGTCCTTATGGTCACACACAGCCTCCTACGCTGTCCTTATGGCCATTCCCAGCCTCCTACGCTGTCCTTATGGCCAAACATAGCCTCCTACACTGTCCTTGACTCCTTATAGCCACACACAGCCTAATACACTGTCCTTATGGCCATTCCCAGCCTTCTACATGGCTGATCTCCCACTGTGTAACCTTTGTAGTGCGTCCAACATGGCTGCCTTATCTGGTGCGCTTGTGGATGGGATGAAAAATGCGTGGACCTGATGTTTTTATTGGAACCCTACTCTGAACTTAAGGACTCTGCAATCTCCCCATTTTGTGTTCTTTTCTAGGGGTGGACTATTCCACCCTGGGTAATCCTACGTAGTGCGCCTAAGATGGCTGCCGCCCCTGGTGCCTTGTGAGGGTGGAATACACAACCCCTGGAGGTTATTACCCAAAATGCCTACACCAATCATGCATTATTCTTTCTGTGTCTTTGTCTGTGTGGTTTATCTTTTGATGTAATACTTAAATCTTCTGTATTATGTGCATTGTGTGAGTTCTAGTTGGCGCCGCGGATGGCTGCCTCGGTGCTGCTCTGCCAAGAAGCCTTAGTTTTTAGTCTTAAATGTATAATATGTCTAATGTACAGTTGCATATGTGCAGTATGAACTCATATGTGTAATGTTTGTAATGTATGCTACGTTTTTCCTCCTTCATGTTGCTGCTAGGCGATGCATTGTACAACAAAGAATTCCTAGTGTACGTGAGTACACCAGGCCAATAAAGCTGATTCTGATTCTTATGACCACACACAGCCTACTACGCTGTCCTTATGGCCACACACAGCCTCCTACACTGTCCTTATGGCCACACACAGCCTCCTACACTGTCCTTATGGCCACACACAGCCTCCTACACGGTCCTTATGGCCACTCACAGCCTCCTACACTGTCCTTATGGCCACTCACAGCCTCCTACGCTGTCCTTATGGCCACACACCGCCTCCTACGCTGTCCTTATGGCCACTCACAGCCTCCTACGCTGTCCTTATGGCCACACACAGCCTCCTACACTGTCCTTATGGTCACACACAGCCTCCTACACTGTCCTTATGGTCACACACAGCCTCATACACTG
The DNA here is from genome assembly GCF_028390025.1 of Pseudophryne corroboree. Lineage (NCBI taxonomy): Eukaryota > Metazoa > Chordata > Amphibia > Anura > Myobatrachidae > Pseudophryne > Pseudophryne corroboree. The sequence continues at coordinate 51,198 of NW_026970256.1, forward strand.
CCCTTATGGTCACACACAGCCTCCTACACTGTCCTTATGGCCACTCACAGCCTCCTACGCTGTCCTTATGGCCACTCACAGCCTCCTACGCTGTCCTTATGGCCACACACAGCCTCCTACACTGTCCTTATGGTCACACACAGTCTCCTACACAGTCCTTATGGTCACACACAGCCTCATACACTGCCCTTATGGTCACACACAGCCTCCTACACTGTCCTTATTGTCACACACAGCCTCCTACACTGTCCTTATGGCCACTCACAGCCTCCTACGCTGTCCTTATGGTCACACACAGCCTCCTACGCTGTACTTATGGTCACACACAGCCTCCTACGCTGTACTTATGGTCACACACAGCCTCCTACGCTGCCCTTATGGTCACACACAGCCTCCTACACTGTCCTTATGGTCACACACAGCCTCCTGCACTGTCCTTATGGCCATTCCCAGCCTCCTACACTGTCCTTATGGTCACACACAGCCTCCTACACTGTCCTTATGGTCACACACAGCCTCATACACTGCCCTTATGGTCACACACAGCCTCCTACACTGTCCTTATTGTCACACACAGCCTCCTACGCTGTCCTTATGGTCACACACAGCCTCCTACGCTGTCCTTATGGCCACACACAGCCTCCTACGCTGTCCTTATGGCCACACACAGCCTCCTACACTGTCCTTATGGTCACACACAGCCTCCTACGCTGTCCTTATGGCCACACACAGCCTCCTACGCTGTCCTTATGGCCACACACAGCCTCCTACGCTGTCCTTATGGTCACACACAGCCTCCTGCGCTGTCCTTATGGCCATTCCCAGCCTCCTACACTGTCCTTATGGTCACACACAGCCTCCTACACTGGTCACACACAGCCTCCTACGCTGTCCTTATGGCCACACACAGCCTCCTACACTGTCCATATGGCCACACACAGCCTCCTATGCTGTCATTATGGCCACACACAGCCTCCTACGCTGTCCTTATGGTCACACACAGCCTCCTGCACTGTCCTTATGGCCATTCCCAGCCTCCTACACTGTCCTTATGGTCACACACAGCCTCATACACTGCCCTTATGGTCACACACAGCCTCATACACTGCCCTTATGGTCACACACAGCCTCCTACACTGTCCTTATGGTCACACACAGCCTCATACACTGCCCTTATGGTCACACACAGCCTCATACACTGCCCTTATGGTCACACACAGCCTCCTACGCTGTCCTTATGGTCACACACAGCCTCCTACGCTGTCCTTATGGTCACACACAGCCTCCTACGCTTTCCTTATGGTCACACACAGCCTCCTACGCTGCCCTTATGGTCACACACAGCCTCCTACGCTGCCCTTATGGTCACACACAGCCTCCTACACTGTCCTTATTGTCACACACAGCCTCCTACGCTGTCCTTATGGTCACACACAGCCTCCTACGCTGTCCTTATGGTCACACACAGCCTCCTACGCTGTACTTATGGTCACACACAGCCTCCTACGCTGCCCTTATGGTCACACACAGCCTCCTACACTGTCCTTATGGTCACACACAGCCTCCTACACTGTCCTTATGGTCACACACAGCCTCATACACTGCCCTTATGGTCACACACAGCCTCCTACGCTGTACTTATGGTCACACACAGCCTCCTACGCTGCCCTTATGGTCACACACAGCCTCCTACGCTGTACTTATGGTCACAAACAGCCTCCTACACTGTCCTTATGGCCACACACAGCCTCCTACACTGTCCTTATGGTCACACACAGACTCCTACACTGTCCTTATGGTCACACACAGACTCCTACACTGTCCTTAAGGTCACACACAGCCTCCTACACTGTCCTTATGGCCACACACAGCCTCCTACACTGTCCTTATGGTCACACACAGCCTCCTACACTGTCCTTATGGCAACACACAGCCTCCTACGCTGTCCTTATGGCCACACACAGCCTCCTTCGCTGTCCTTATGGCCACACACAGCCTCCTACACTGTCCTTATGGTCACACACAGCCTCATACACTGTCCTTATGGTCACACACAGCCTCCTACACTGTCCATATGGCCACACACAGCCTCCTACGCTGTCCTTATGGTCACACACAGCCTCCTGCACTGTCCTTATGGCCATTCCCAGCCTCCTACACTGTCCTTATGGTCACACACAGCCTCATGCACTGCCCTTATGGTCACACACAGCCTCATACACTGCCCTTATGGTCACACACAGCCTCCTACGCTGTCCTTATGGTCACACACAGCCTCCTACGCTGTCCTTATGGTCACACACAGCCTCCTACACTGTCCTTATGGTCACACACAGCCTCCTACACTGTCCTTATGGTCACACACAGCCTCCTACACTGTCCTTATGGTCACACACAGCCTCCTACGCTGTACTTATGGTCACACACAGCCTCCTACGCTGCCCTTATGGTCACACACAGCCTTCTACACTGTCCTTATGGTCACACACAGCCTCCTACACTGTCCTTATGGTCACACACAGCCTCCTACACTGTCTTTATTGTCACACACAGCCTCATACGCTGTCCTTATGGTCACACACAGCCTCCTACGCTGTCCTTATGGTCACACAAAGCCTCCTACACTGTCCTTATGGTCACACACAGCCTCATACACTGCCCTTATGGTCACACACAGCCTCATACACTGCCCTTATGGTCATACACTGTCCTTATGGTCACACACAGCCTCATACACTGCCCTTATGGTCACATACAACCTCCTACACTGTTCTTATGGTCACACACAGCCTCCTACGCTGTCCTTATGGTCACACACAGCCGCCTACACTGTCCTTATGGCCACACACAGCCTCCTACGCTGTCCTTATGGTCACACACAGCCTCCTACGCTGTCCTTATGGCCATTCCCAGCCTCCTACGCTGTCCTTATGGCCAAACATAGCCTCCTACACTGTCCTTGACTCCTTATAGCCACACACAGCCTAATACACTGTCCTTATGGCCATTCCCAGCCTTCTACATGGCTGATCTCCCACTGTGTAACCTTTGTAGTGCGTCCAACATGGCTGCCTTATCTGGTGCGCTTGTGGATGGGATGAAAAATGCGTGGACCTGATGTTTTTATTGGAACCCTACTCTGAACTTAAGGACTCTGCAATCTCCCCATTTTGTGTTCTTTTCTAGGGGTGGACTATTCCACCCTGGGTAATCCTACGCAGTGCGCCTAAGATGGCTGCCGCCCCTGGTGCCTTGTGAGGGTGGAATACACAACCCCTGGAGGTTATTACCCAAAATGCCTACACCAATCATGCATTATTCTTTCTGTGTCTTTGTCTGTGTGGTTTATCTTTTGATGTAATACTTAAATCTTCTGTATTATGTGCATTGTGTGAGTTCTAGTTGGCTCCGCGGATGGCTGCCTCGGTGCTGCTCTGCCAAGAAGCCTTAGTTTTTAGTCTTAAATGTATAATATGTCTAATGTACAGTTGCATATGTGCAGTATGAACTCATATGTGTAATGTTTGTAATGTATGCTACGTTTTTCCTCCTTCATGTTGCTGCTAGGCGATGCATTGTACAACAAAGAATTCCTAGTGTACGTGAGTACACCAGGCCAATAAAGCTGATTCTGATTCTTATGACCACACACAGCCTACTACGCTGTCCTTATGGCCACACACAGCCTCCTACACTGTCCTTATGGCCACACACAGCCTCCTACACTGTCCTTATGGCCACACACAGCCTCCTACACGGTCCTTATGGCCACTCACAGCCTCCTACACTGTCCTTATGGCCACTCACAGCCTCCTACGCTGTCCTTATGGCCACACACCGCCTCCTACGCTGTCCTTATGGCCACTCACAGCCTCCTACGCTGTCCTTATGGCCACACACAGCCTCCTACACTGTCCTTATGGTCACACACAGCCTCCTACACTGTCCTTATGGTCACACACAGCCTCATACACTGCCCTTATGGTCACACACAGCCTCCTACACTGTCCTTATGGCCACTCACAGCCTCCTACGCTGTCCTTATGGCCACTCACAGCCTCCTACGCTGTCCTTATGGCCACACACAGCCTCCTACACTGTCCTTATGGTCACACACAGTCTCCTACACTGTCCTTATGGTCACACACAGCCTCCTACACAGTCCTTATGGTCACACACAGCCTCATACACTGCCCTTATGGTCACACACAGCCTCCTACACTGTCCTTATTGTCACACACAGCCTCCTACACTGTCCTTATGGCCACTCACAGCCTCCTACGCTGTCCTTATGGTCACACACAGCCTCCTACGCTGTACTTATGGTCACACACAGCCTCCTACGCTGTACTTATGGTCACACACAGCCTCCTACGCTGCACTTATGGTCACACACAGCCTCCTACACTGTCCTTATGGTCACACACAGCCTCCTGCACTGTCCTTATGGTCACACACAGCCTCATACGCTGCCCTTATGGTCACACACAGCCTCCTACGCTGTACTTATGGTCACACACAGCCTCCTACGCTGCCCTTATGGTCACACACAGCCTCCTACGCTGTACTTATGGTCACACACAGCCTCCTACGCTGCCCTTATGGTCACAAACAGCCTCCTACACTGTCCTTATGGCCACACACAGCCTCCTACACTGTCCTTATGGTCACACACAGACTCCTACACTGTCCTTATGGTCACACACAGACTCCTACACTGTCCTTATGGTCACACACAGCCTCCTACGCTGTCCTTATGGTCACACACAGCCTCCTACGCTTTCCTTATGGTCACACACAGCCTCCTACGCTGCCCTTATGGTCACACACAGCCTCCTACGCTGCCCTTATGGTCACACACAGCCTCCTACACTGTCCTTATTGTCACACACAGCCTCCTACGCTGTCCTTATGGTCACACACAGCCTCCTACGCTGTCCTTATGGTCACACACAGCCTCCTACGCTGTCCTTATGGTCACACACAGCCTCCTACGCTGCCCTTATGGTCACACACAGCCTCCTACACTGTCCTTATGGTCACACACAGCCTCCTACACTGTCCTTATGGTCACACACAGCCTCCTACACTGTCCTTATGGTCACACACAGCCTCATACGCTGCCCTTATGGTCACACACAGCCTCCTACGCTGTACTTATGGTCACACACAGCCTCCTACGCTGCCCTTATGGTCACACACAGCCTCCTACGCTGTACTTATGGTCACACACAGCCTCCTACGCTGCCCTTATGGTCACAAACAGCCTCCTACACTGTCCTTATGGCCACACACAGCCTCCTACACTGTCCTTATGGTCACACACAGACTCCTACACTGTCCTTATGGTCACACACAGACTCCTACACTGTCCTTAAGGTCACACACAGCCTCCTACACTGTCCTTATGGCCACACACAGCCTCCTACACTGTCCTTATGGTCACACACAGCCTCCTACACTGTCCTTATGGCCACACACAGCCTCCTACGCTGTCCTTATGGCCACACACAGCCTCCTTCGCTGTCCTTATGGCCACACACAGCCTCCTACACTGTCCTTATGGTCACACACAGCCTCATACACTGTCCTTATGGTCACACACAGCCTCCTACACTGTCCATATGGCCACACACAGCCTCCTACGCTGTCCTTATGGTCACACACAGCCTCCTGCACTGTCCTTATGGCCATTCCCAGCCTCCTACACTGTCCTTATGGTCACACACAGCCTCATGCACTGCCCTTATGGTCACACACAGCCTCATACACTGCCCTTATGGTCACACACAGCCTCCTACGCTGTCCTTATGGTCACACACAGCCTCCTACGCTGTCCTTATGGTCACACACAGCCTCCTACGCTGTACTTATGGTCACACACAGCCTCCTACGCTGCCCTTATGGTCACACACAGCCTCCTACACTGTCCTTATGGTCACACACAGCCTCCTACACTGTCCTTATGGTCACACACAGCCTCCTACACTGTCCTTATGGTCACACACAGCCTCCTACGCTGTACTTATGGTCACACACAGCCTCCTACGCTGCCCTTATGGTCACACACAGCCTTCTACACTGTCCTTATGGTCACACACAGCCTCCTACACTGTCCTTATGGTCACACACAGCCTCCTACACTGTCTTTATTGTCACACACAGCCTCATACGCTGTCCTTATGGTCACACACAGCCTCCTACGCTGTCCTTATGGTCACACAAAGCCTCCTACACTGTCCTTATGGTCACACACAGCCTCATACACTGCCCTTATGGTCACACACAGCCTCATACACTGCCCTTATGGTCATACACTGTCCTTATGGTCACACACAGCCTCATACACTGCCCTTATGGTCACACACAACATCCTACACTGTTCTTATGGTCACACACAGCCTCCTACGCTGTCCTTATGGTCACACACAGCCTCCTACACTGTCCTTATGGCCACACACAGCCTCCTACGCTGTCCTTATGGCCACACACAGCCTCCTACGCTGTCCTTATGGTCACACACAGCCTCCTACGCTGTCCTTATGGTCACACACAGCCTCCTACGCTGTCCTTATGGCCATTCCCAGCCTCCTACGCTGTCCTTATGGCCAAACATAGCCTCCTACACTGTCCTTGACTCCTTATAGCCACACACAGCCTAATACACTGTCCTTATGGCCATTCCCAGCCTTCTACATGGCTGATCTCCCACTGTGTAACCTTTGTAGTGCGTCCAACATGGCTGCCTTATCTGGTGCGCTTGTGGATGGGATGAAAAATGCGTGGACCTGATGTTTTTATTGGAACCCTACTCTGAACTTAAGGACTCTGCAATCTCCCCATTTTGTGTTCTTTTCTAGGGGTGGACTATTCCACCCTGGGTAATCCTACGCAGTGCGCCTAAGATGGCTGCCGCCCCTGGTGCCTTGTGAGGGTGGAATACACAACCCCTGGAGGTTATTACCCAAAATGCCTACACCAATCATGCATTATTCTTTCTGTGTCTTTGTCTGTGTGGTTTATCTTTTGATGTAATACTTAAATCTTCTGTATTATGTGCATTGTGTGAGTTCTAGTTGGCGCCGCGGATGGCTGCCTCGGTGCTGCTCTGCCAAGAAGCCTTAGTTTTTAGTCTTAAATGTATAATATGTCTAATGTACAGTTGCATATGTGCAGTATGAACTCATATGTGTAATGTTTGTAATGTATGCTACGTTTTTCCTCCTTCATGTTGCTGCTAGGCGATGCATTGTACAACAAAGAATTCCTAGTGTACGTGAGTACACCTGGCCAATAAAGCTGATTCTGATTCTTATGACCACACACAGCCTACTACGCTGTCCTTATGGCCACACACAGCCTCCTACACTGTCCTTATGGCCACACACAGCCTCCTACACTGTCCTTATGGCCACACACAGCCTCCTACACGGTCCTTATGGCCACTCACAGCCTCCTACACTGTCCTTATGGCCACTCACAGCCTCCTACGCTGTCCTTATGGCCACTCACAGCCTCCTACACTGTCCTTATGGTCACACACAGCCTCCTACACTGTCCTTATGGTCACACACAGCCTCATACACTGCCCTTATGGTCATACACTGTCCTTATGGCCACTCACAGCCTCCTACGCTGTCCTTATGGCCACTCACAGCCTCCTACGCTGTCCTTATGGCCACACACAGCCTCCTACGCTGTCCTTATGGCCACACACAGCCTCCTACACTGTCCTTATGGTCACACACAGCCTCCTACACTGTCCTTATGGTCACACACAGCCTCATACACTGCCCTTATGGTCACACACAGCCTCATACACTGCCCTTATGGTCATACACTGTCCTTATGGTCACACACAGCCTCATACACTGCCCTTATGGTCACACACAACCTCCTACACTGTTCTTATGGTCACACACAGCTCCTACGCTGTCCTTATGGCCACACACAGCCTCCTACGCTGTCCTTATGGCCACACACAGCCTCCTACGCTGTCCTTATGGCCATTCCCAGCCTCCTACGCTGTCCTTATGGCCAAACATAGCCTCCTACACTGTCCTTGACTCCTTATAGCCACACACAGCCTAATACACTGTCCTTATGGCCATTCCCAGCCTTCTACATGGCTGATCTCCCACTGTGTAACCTTTGTAGTGCGCCCAACATGCCCAACATGGCTGCCTTATCTGGTGCGCTTGTGGATGGGATGAAAAATGCGTGGACCTGATGTTTTTATTGGAACCCTACTCTGAACTTAAGGACTCTGCAATCTCCCCATTTTGTGTTCTCTTCTAGGGGTGGACTATTCCACCCTGGGTAATCCTACGCAGTGCGCCTAAGATGGCTGCCGCCCCTGGTGCCTTGTGAGGGTGGAATACATAACCCCTGGAGGTTATTACCCAAAATGCCTACACCAATCATGCATTATTTTTCTGTGTCTTTGTCTGTGTGGTTTATCTTTTGATGTAATACTTAAATCTTCTGTATTATGTGCATTGTGTGAGTTCTAGTTGGCGCCGCGGATGGCTGCCTCGGTGCTGCTCTGCCAAGCAGCCTTAGTTTTTAGTCTTAAATGTATAATATGTCTAATGTACAGTTGCATATGTGCAGTATGAACTCATATGTGTAATGTTTGTAATGTATGCTACGTTTTTCCTCCTTCATGTTGCTGCTAGGCGATGCATTGTACAACAAAGAATTCCTAGTGTACGTGAGTACACCTGGCCAATAAAGCGGATTCTGATTCTGATTCTTATGACCACACACAGCCTACTACGCTGTCCTTATGGTCACACACAGCCTACTACGCTGTCCTTATGGCCACACACAGCCTCCTACACTGTCCTTATGGTCACACATAGCCTCCTACGCTGTCCTTATGGCCACTCACAGCCTCCTACGCTGTCCTTATGGCCACTCACAGCCTCCTACGCTGTCCTTATGGCCACACACAGCCTCCTACGCTGTCCTAATGGTCACACACAGCCTCCTACGCTGTCCTTATGGCCATTCGCAGCCTCCTACGCCGTCCTTGTGGCCAAACATAGCCTCCTACACTGTCCTTATGGCCAAACATTAGAGATGAGCGCCGGAAATTTTTCGGGTTTTGTGTTTTGGTTTTGGGTTCGGTTCCGCGGCCGTGTTTTGGGTTCGACCGCGTTTTGGCAAAACCTAACCGAATTTTGTCGGATTCGGGTGTGTTTTGGATTCGGGTGTTTTTTTCAAAAAACACTAAAAAACAGCTTAAATCATAGAATTTGGGGGTCATTTTGATCCCAAAGTATTATTAACCTCAAAAACCATAATTTCCACTCATTTTCAGTCTATTCTGAACACCTCACAATATTATTTTTAGTCCTAAAATTTGCACCTAGGTCGCTGGATGACTAAGCTAAGCGACCCTAGTGGCCGACACAAACACCGGGCCCATCTAGGAGTGGCACTGCAGTGTCACGCAGGATGTCCCTTCCAAAAAACCCTCCCCAAACAGCACATGACGCAAAGAAAAAAAGAGGCGCAATGAGGTAGCTGTGCGAGTAAGATAAGCGACCCTAGTGGCCGACACAAACACCGGGCCCATCTAGGAGTGGCACTGCAGTGTCACGCAGGATGTCCCTTCCAAAAAACCCTCCCCAAACAGCACATGACGCAAAGAAAAAAAGAGGTGCAATGAGGTAGCTGTGTAAGTAAGATAAGCGACCCTAGTGGCCGACACAAACACCGGGCCCATCTAGGAGTGGCACTGCAGTGTCACGCAGGATGTCCCTTCCAAAAAACCCTCCCCAAACAGCACATGACGCAAAGAAAAAAAGAGGCGCAATGAGGTAGCTGTGTAAGTAAGATAAGCGACCCTAGTGGCCGACACAAACACCGGGCCCTTCTAGGAGTGGCACTGCAGTGTCACGCAGGATGTCCCTTCCAAAAAACCCTCCCCAAACAGCACATGACGCAAAGAAAAATTAAAGAAAAAAGAGGTGCAAAATGGAATTGTCCTTGGGCCCTCCCACCCACCCTTATGTTGTATAAACAGGACATGCACACTTTAACCAACCCATCATTTCAGTGACAGGGTCTGCCACACGACTGTGACTGAAATGACAGGTTGGTTTGGACCCCCACCAAAAAAGAAGCAATTAATCTCTCCTTGCACAAACTGGCTCTACAGAGGCAAGATGTCCACCTCATCATCATCCTCCGATATATCACCGTGTACATCCCCCTCCTCACAGATTATCAATTCGTCCCCACTGGAATCCACCATCTCAGCTCCCTGTGTACTTTGTGGAGGCAATTGCTGCTGGTCAATGTCTCCACGGAGGAATTGATTATAATTCATTTTAATGAACATCATCTTCTCCACATTTTCTGGATGTAACCTCGTACGCCGATTGCTGACAAGGTGAGCGGCGGCACTAAACACTCTTTCGGAGTACACACTTGTGGGAGGGCAACTTAGGTAGAATAAAGCCAGTTTGTGCAAGGGCCTCCAAATTGCCTCTTTTTCCTGCCAGTATAAGTACGGAATGTGTGACGTGCCTACTTGGATGCGGTCACTCATATAATCCTCCACCATTCTTTCAATGGTGAGAGAATCATATGCAGTGACAGTAGACGACATGTCCGTAATCGTTGTCAGGTCCTTCAGTCCGGACCAGATGTCAGCATCAGCAGTCGCTCCAGACTGCCCTGCATCACCGCCAGCGGGTGGGCTCGGAATTCTGAGCCTTTTCCTCGCACCCCCAGTTGCGGGAGAATGTGAAGGAGGAGATGTTGACAGGTCGCGTTCCGCTTGACTTGACAATTTTCTCACCAGCAGGTCTTTCAACCCCAGCAGACTTGTGTCTGCCGGAAAGAGAGATCCAAGGTAGGCTTTAAATCTAGGATCGAGCACGGTGGCCAAAATGTAGTGCTCTGATTTCAACAGATTGACCACCCGTGAATCCTTGTTAAGCGAATTAAGGGCTCCATCCACAAGTCCCACATGCCTAGCGGAATCGCTCCGTGTTAGCTCCTCCTTCAATGTCTCCAGCTTCTTCTGCAAAAGCCTGATGAGGGGAATGACCTGACTCAGGCTGGCAGTGTCTGAACTGACTTCACGTGTGGCAAGTTCAAAGGGCATCAGAACCTTGCACAACGTTGAAATCATTCTCCACTGCACTTGAGACAGGTGCATTCCACCTCCTATATCGTGCTCAATTGTATAGGCTTGAATGGCCTTTTGCTGCTCCTCCAACCTCTGAAGCATATAGAGGGTTGAATTCCACCTCGTTACCACTTCTTGCTTCAGATGATGGCAGGGCAGGTTCAGTAATTTTTGGTGGTGCTCCAGTCTTCTGTACGTGGTGCCTGTACGCCGAAAGTGTCCCGCAATTCTTCTGGCCACCGACAGCATCTCTTGCACGCCCCTGTCGTTTTTTAAAAAATTCTGCACCACCAAATTCAAGGTATGTGCAAAACATGGGACGTGCTGGAATTTGCCCATATTTAATGCACACACAATATTGCTGGCGTTGTCCTATGCCACAAATCCACAGGAGAGTCCAATTGGGGTAAGCCATTCCGCGATGATCTTCCTCAGTTGCCGTAAGAGGTTTTCAGCTGTGTGCGTATTCTGGAAAGCGGTGATACAAAGCGTAGCCTGCCTAGGAAAGAGTTGGCGTTTGCGAGATGCTGCTACTGGTGCCGCCGCTGCTGTTCTTGCGGCGGGAGTCCATACATCTACCCAGTGGGCTGTCACAGTCATATAGTCCTGACCCTGCCCTGCTCCACTTGTCCACATGTCCGTGGTTAAGTGGACATTGGGTACAACTGCATTTTTTAGGACACTGGTGAGTCTTTTTCTGACGTCCGTGTACATTCTCGGTATCGCCTGCCTAGAGAAGTGGAACCTAGATGGTATTTGGTAATGGGGGCACACTGCCTCAATAAATTGTCTAGTTCCCTGTGAACTAACGGCGGATACCGGACGCACGTCTAACACCAACATAGTTGTCAAGGCCTCAGTTATCCGCTTTGCAGCAGGATGACTGCTGTGATATTTCATCTTCCTCGCAAAGGACTGTTGGACAGTCAATTGCTTACTGGAAGTAGTACAAGTGGGCTTACGACTTCCCCTCTGGGATGACCATCGACTCCCAGCAGCAACAACAGCAGCGCCAGCAGCAGTAGGCGTTACACGCAAGGATGCATCGGAGGAATCCCAGGCAGGAGAGGACTCGTCAGAATTGCCAGTGACATGGCCTGCAGGACTATTGGCATTCCTGGGGAAGGAGGAAATTGACACTGAGGGAGTTGGTGGGGTGGTTTGTGTGAGCTTGGTTACAAGAGGAAGGGATTTACTGGTCAGTGGACTGCTTCCGCTGTCGCCCAAAGTTTTTGAACTTGTCACTGACTTATTATGAATGCGCTGCAGGTGACGTATAAGGGAGGATGTTCCGAGGTGGTTAACGTCCTTACCCCTACTTATTACAGCTTGACAAAGGCAACACACGGCTTGACACCTGTTGTCCGCTTTTCTGTTGAAATACCTCCACACTGAAGAGCTGATTTTTTTGGTATTTTCACCAGGCATGTCAACGGCCATATTCCTCCCACGGACAACAGGTGTCTCCCCGGGTTCCTGACTTAAACAAACCACCTCACCATCAGAATCCTCCTGGTCAATTTCCTCCCCAGCGCCAGCAACACCCATATCCTCCTCATCCTGGTGTACTTCAACACTGACATCTTCAATCTGACTATCAGGAACTGGACTGCGGGTGCTCCTTCCAGCACTTGCAGGGGGCGTGCAAATGGTGGAAGGCGCATGCTCTTCACGTCCAGTGTTGGGAAGGTCAGGCATCGCAACCGACACAATTGGACTCTCCTTGTGGATTTGGGATTTCGAAGAACGCACAGTTCTTTGCGGTGCTTTTGCCAGCTTGAGTCTTTTCAGTTTTCTAGCGAGAGGCTGAGCGCTTCCATCCTCATGTGAAGCTGAACCACTAGCCATGAACATAGGCCAGGGCCTCAGCCGTTCCTTGCCACTCCGTGTGGTAAATGGCATATTGGCAAGTTTACGCTTCTCCTCCGACAATTTTATTTTAGGTTTTGGAGTCCTTTTTTTACTGATATTTGGTGTTTTGGATTTGACATGCTCTGTACTATGACATTGGGCATCGGCCTTGGCAGACGACGTTGCTGGCATTTCATCGTCTCGGCCATGACTAGTGGCAGCAGCTTCAGCACGAGGTGGAAGTGGATCTTGATCTTTCCCTAATTTTGGAACCTCAACATTTTTGTTCTCCATATTTTAATAGGCACAACTAAAAGGCACCTCAGGTAAACAATGGAGATGGATGGATACTAGTATACAATTATGGATGGACTGCCGAGTGCCGACACAGAGGTAGCTACAGCCGTGAACTACCGTACTGTGTCTGCTGCTAATATAGACTGGTTGATAATGAGATGTAGTATGTATAAAGAAGAAAGAAAAAAAAAACCACGGGTAGGTGGTATACAATTATGGATGGACTGCCGAGTGCAGATACAGAGGTAGCTACAGCCGTGGACTACCGTACTGTACTGTGTCTGCTGCTAATATAGACTGGATGATAATGAGATGTAGTATGTATAAAGAAGAAAGAAAAAAAAAACCACGGGTAGGTGGTATACAATTATGGATGGACTGCCGAGTGCCGACACAGAGGTAGCTACAGCCGTGGACTACCGTACTGTACTGTGTCTGCTGCTAATATAGACTGGATGATAATGAGATGTAGTATGTATAAAGAAGAAAGAAAAAAAAACCACGGGTAGGTGGTATACAATTATGGATGGACTGCCGAGTGCCGACACAGAGGTAGCTACAGCCGTGGACTACCGTACTGTACTGTGTCTGCTGCTAATATAGACTGGATGATAATGAGATGTAGTATGTATAAAGAAGAAAGAAAAAAAAAACCACGGGTAGGTGGTATACAATTATGGATGGACTGCCGAGTGCCGACACAGAGGTAGCTACAGCCGTGGACTACCGTACTGTACTGTGTCTGCTGCTAATACAGACTGGATGATAATGAGATGTAGTATGTATAAAGAAGAAAGAAAAAAAAACCACGGGTAGGTGGTATACAATTATGGATGGACTGCCGAGTGCCGACACAGAGGTAGCTACAGCCGTGAACTACCGTACTGTGTCTGCTGCTAATATAGACTGGTTGATAATGAGATGTAGTATGTATAAAGAAAAAAGAAAAAAAAAACCACGGGTAGGTGGTATACAATTATGGATGGACTGCCGAGTGCCGACACAGAGATAGCTACAGCCGTGGACTACCGTACTGTACTGTGTCTGCTGCTAATATAGACTGGATGATAATGAGATGTAGTATGTATAAAGAAGAAAGAAAAAAAAAACCACGGGTAGGTGGTATACAATTATGGATGGACTGCCGAGTGCCGACACAGAGGTAGCTACAGCCGTGGACTACCGTACTGTACTGTGTCTGCTGCTAATATAGACTGGATGATAATGAGATGTAGTATGTATAAAGAAGAAAGAAAAAAAAAACCACGGGTAGGTGGTATACAAATTATGGATGGACTGCCGAGTGCCGACACAGAGGTAGCTACAGCCGTGGACTACCGTACTGTACTGTGTCTGCTGCTAATATAGACTGGATGATAATGAGATGTAGTATGTATAAAGAAGAAAGAAAAAAAAAACCACGGGTAGGTGGTATACAATTATGGATGGACTGCCGAGTGCCGACACAGAGGTAGCTACAGCCGTGGACTACCGTACTGTACTGTGTCTGCTGCTAATATAGACTGGATGATAATGAGATGTAGTATGTATAAAGAAGAAAGAAAAAAAAAACCACGGGTAGGTGGTATACAATTATGGATGGACTGCCGAGTGCCGACACAGAGGTAGCTACAGCCGTGAACTACCGTACTGTGTCTGCTGCTAGTATAGACTGGATGATAAATAATGATATAAAAAATATATATATATCACTACTGCAGCCGGACAGGTATATATTATATAATGAGGGACCTGCTGGACACTGTCTGTCAGCAGAATGAGTTTTTTTAATTTTTATAGAATAAAAAAACACCACACAAGTCACACGACGAGTGTACTTTTTCAGGCAGACAATCACAATATACTATACTGGTGGTCAGTGTGGTCAGGTCACTGGTCACAGTGGTCAGTGGTCAGTCACACTGGCAGTGGCACTCTGGCAGCAAAAGTGTGCACTGTTTAATATGTACTCCTGGCTCCTGCTATAACCTATAACTGCTCCCCAGTCTCCCCCACAATTAAGCTGTGTGAGCACAGTCAGATATTATACATAGATGATGCAGCACACTGGGCTGAGCACAGATATGGTATGTGAGTGTGACTGAGTCACTGTGTATCGTTTTTTTTCAGGCAGAGAACAAGAACAGAACGGATTATTAAATAATAATAAATTATAAAACTGCACTGGTGGTCAGGTCACTGGTCATCAGTCACTAGTATAACTCCTCCTAAGCTCCAGTAAGTAAATGAAGTGTCTCACTCTCACTCTCATATCTATTTTAATTTCTAAACGGAGAGGACGCCAGCCACGTCCTCTCCCTATCAATCTCAATGCACGTGTGAAAATGGCCGCGACGCGCGGCTCCTTATATAGAATCCGAGTCTCGCGATAGAATCCGAGCCTCGCGAGAATCCGACAGCGTGATGATGACGTTCGGGCGCGCTCGGGTTAACCGAGCAAGGCGGGAAGATCCGAGTCGCTCGGACCCGTGTAAAAAAACATGAAGTTCAGGCGGGTTCGGATTCAGAGAAACCGAACCCGCTCATCTCTACCAAATATAGCCTCCTACACTGTCCTTGACTCCTTATAGCCACACACAGCCTAATACACTGTCCTTATGGTCACACACAGCCTCCTACACTGTCCTTATGGTCACACACAGCCTCCTACGCTGTCCTTATGGTCACACACAGCCTCCTACGCTGTCCTTATGGTCACACACAGCCTCCTACACTGTCCTTATGGTCACACACAGCCTCATACACTGTCCTTATGGTCACACACAGCCTCATACACTGTCCTTATGGCCACACACAGCCTCCTACACTGTCCTTATGGCCATTCCCAGCCTCCTACACTGTCCTTATGGTCACACACAGCCTCCTACACTGTCCTTATGGTCACACACAGCCTCCTACACTGTCCTTATGGTCACACACAGCCTCCTACACTGTCCTTATGGTCACACACAGCCTCCTACACTGTCCTTATGGTCACACACAGCCTCCTACACTGTCCTTATGGTCACACACAGCCTCCTACACTGTCCTTATGGTCACACACAGCCTCCTACACTGTCCTTATGGTCACACACAGCCTCCTACACTGTCCTTATGGCCACTCACAGCTTCCTACGCTGTCCTTATGGCCACACACAGCCTCATACACTGTCCTTATGGCCACACACAGCCTCCTACACTGTCCTTATGGCCACATACAGCCTCCTACGCTGTCCTTATGGCCACACACAGCCTCCTTCGCTGTCCTTATGGCCACACACAGCCTCCTACACTGTCCTTATGGTCACACACAGCCTCCTACACTGTCGTTATGGCCACACACAGCCTCCTACACTGTCGTTATGGCCACACACAGCCTCCTACACTGTCGTTATGGCCACTCACAGCCTCCTACGCTGTCCTTATGGCCACACACAGCCTCCTACGCTGTCCTAATGGTCACACACAGCCTCCTACACTGTCCTTATGGCCACACACAGCCTCCTACACTGTCCTTATGGCCACACACAGCCTCCTACACTGTCCTAATGGTCACACACAGCCTCCTACGCTGTCCTTATGGCCACACACAGCCTCCTACGCTGTCCTAATGGTCACACACAGCCTCCTACACTGTCCTTATGGCCACACACAGCCTCCTACACTGTCCTTATGGCCACACACAGCCTCCTACACTGTCCTTATGGTCACACACAGCCTCCTACACAGTCCTTATGGTCACACACAGCCTCCCACGCTGTCCTTATGACCACACACAGCCTCCTACGCTGTCCGTATGGACACTCACAGCCTCCTATGCTGTCCTTATGGCCACTTACTAATAATTATCCTTTATTTATATGGCGCCACAAGGGTTCTGCAGCGCCTAACAAAGCACAAAAACAAATGAGAAAAACAAGAAAACAGCGACTTACAGTACAAGACAATGGGGGTCATTCTGAATTGATCGCTAGCTGCCGTTGTTCACAGCGTAGTGATCAGGCTAAAAATCTGCATTTCTGTGCATGTGTATGCACCGCAATGCGCACGCACGACGTACGGGTACAAAGTCCTTTGTGGTTTTTCACAGGTTCTAGCAACGTTTTCATTCGCACTGGCGGCCGCAAGAAGACTGTCAGGAAAGGGGCGTTTCTGGGTGTCAACTGACCGTTTTCAGGGAGTGCTTAGAAAAACACAGGCGTGCCAGGAAAAATGCAGGCGTGGCTGGGCGAACGCTGGGCGGGTGTGTGACGTCAAAAGCCGTCCCTCCGTCGTTAGAATCAACGCACACAAAGAGTAACTACAGGGCTGGTCTTGTTTTGCACAAAATGTTTTTGCAGGCGCTCTGCTGCACAGGCGTTCGCACTTCTGCAAAGCGAAAATACACTCCCCGGTGGGCGGCGACAATGCGTTTGCACAGCTGCTAAAAACTGCTATCGAGTGATCAACTCGGAATGACCACCACTGTAAGGGTAAGTACATGGTATGGAAACATTGCTGCGTCAGGGGACAGGACACTGAGATAAGCATCAGGGTTTAGGTGCTGTTGTAGGCAGTATTGTGTAGAAAATACTGTAACGGTCCTGACTTACGATTCTCATGTTTTTCTAGTTTGTTTTGTTACATACCTGTATCACCTGTCCTGCAGGTCAGGATTTTCTGCTTTGTCAAGTTTCTTGTCTGAGAAGTCTGTTCACCATACAAGCTGCAACATCTTCTAGAGTTCAGGGCTAAAGAAGTGGAGATGTTGCTCATAGCAACCAATCAGATTCTAGCAATTATCTTGTAGAAGGTGCTAGAGAAATGATAAGTAGAATATTATTAGTTGCTATGGGCAACATCTCCTCTCCTATAAATCCACACTTTAGTAAATATACCCCGAGACTGTGTTGCTGCATCTCCTTCCAGGCTGATTATTCACCGGAGACGTCTGTGTGTGTGACGTCTGCAGGCAGAGCCGGCCCTAACTAATATGATGCCCTAGGCAAGATTTTGCCTGGTGCCCCCTAGCACCACTGCTGGTTCCGCCTCTGACCCTGCACCCCTTTCCCAGCACCATCACCCCTCACCCATACCAGTCCTTATTTTAGTGCTTGTACCCCCCAGATTTTAAATAGGAACAGTTCACACATTTGGTGCTCAGCCCAAAAAGGGGTGTGTTTTTGCTGGCAAGGGCCATGGCCACACAATAGTAACCCCAATTCCAATTACGCCACACAGTACTGCAACTTTATTCACATTTGATCATGCGATAGTGTCCATAATTCATATTACATCCCACAGTAGTATCACTTTACCTTATATATTTTACTCCTCACAGTAGAGCCCCTTATTCACATTACATCACACTGAATTGCTCCTTATTCACATTACATCACACCCTATTGCTCTTTATTCACATTAGACAACACAGTAGTGCCCTTTCTATATGCAACGCCACATAGTAGAGCACCTTATACACATAATGCCACAGAGTAATGCCCCTTACACATATGAGACACATTATTAATGTCCTTATAAACATAATGTGCCTTACACATTATGACAACCTTTATTAATGCCCTTTTACACATAATGTCCCTTACACATATGCCGCACATTATTAACGCCCTTATACACATAATGACACACATACAGCAGTACCCTGTTACACATATGCCGCACATTATTAATGCCCTTATACACATAATGACACACATAGTGCCCCCTACACATTTGCTGCATATTATTAGTGCCCCTATACACATAATGACACACATACAGTAGTACCCTGTTACACATATGCCGCACATTATTAATGCCCTTATACACATAATGACACACATAGTGCCCCTTACACATATGTTGCACATTATTAATGCATTTTTACATGACACACATAATGCTCCTTACAAATATTCCGAACACTACTGCACAACCAACCCACTCACATGCACACAGCACTCACACTGCCACTAACACTGTGACCTCTGCCTCTGCTTGGAAACTGATGTGTCCTCATAAATCTTGCCTCAATGCTAACGTTGGCCACCTTTTTTTTATGAAAATGCAGCTTATTTGCATTGCTATGTGGTTAGGATGCACAAGCAGCTTCTGCTGATTAAAATGATATGCGGCATGCCTATATACTGTGTGAGACTGTGGTTGTATCTGCATATGAAATGCTACACACAGAATACAGGCATGCTGCATATCATTTTAATCAGCAGAAGCTGCTGATGCCCATAGGCATACCAAATACCCTAGGCAATTGCCTAGTTTGCCTATGCCTATGGCCGGCTTTGTCTGCAGGTTCCCGATTGCAGCAATCAGACCAGTTAGCAGTGCTGGACGGGATGCGGGCAGGGTGACGGCAGTTGGAATCCCAACACGCGGCCAAATTGCCGGCATGCTGGTGCCGGAATCCCGACACACAAAGTCCCAATCAGCATTTCCTCATGTGACTTGCTTCACCAATCCCAGTGGATAAAATGGCAGCAGCAGTTCCACGTGGTGCCAGAACAACATTGCTTTTCCAGCCATGTCATTGGCTCCCTGATCTTAGTGTCACATGTATGATTCCAGTGCCTCCGGTATTCCCAGTGTCTCACTTGACTAAGGGGGTAATTCAGAGTTGATCGCAGCAGCAAATTTGTTAGCAGTTGGGCAAATCCATGTGCAGTGCAGGTGGGGCAGATGTAACATGTGCAGATAGAGTAAGATTTGGGTGGGTTATTTTATTTCTGTGCAGGGTAAATACTGTCTGCTTTATTTTTACACTGCAAATTAGATTGCAGATTGAACACACCACACCCAAATCTAACTCTCTCTGCACATGTTATATATGCCTCCCCTGCAGTGCACATGGTTTTGCCCAACTGCTAACAAATTTGCTACTGCAATCAACTCTGAATTACCCCCTAAGTGTACAGTCCGTCACTTGCACAGAGCTGTAAATATTAACATTTGTTTCTGCTGCTCATGGAACTACTGGTCCCAGCCAGCTTTCAACTCTACTTGTGCATCTCCGAATCTGAAGCCTGCCATTGGTGATCTGCAGGTAACCCAGCATCTCTGTGCGCTTCCTGTGTAGCCGGTCATAACCCAGCATCCCTGTGCGCTTCCTGTTTAGCTGGTCACTACCCAGCATTCTTGTGCGCTTCCTGTGTAGCCAGTCATAACCCAGCATCCCTTTACACTTCCTGTGTAGCCAGTAATAACCCAGCATCCCTGTGCACTTCCTGTGTCATAACCCAGCATCCCTGTGCGCTTCCTGTGCAGCTGGCCATAACCCAGCATCCCTGTGGGCTTCCTGTGTAGCCGGTCATAACCCAGCATCCCTGTACACTTCCTGTGTAGCCAGTCATAACCCAGCATCCCTGTGCGCTTCCTGTGTAGCCGGTCATAACCCAGCATCCCTGTGCGCTTCCTGTGTAGCCGGTCATAACCCAGCATCCCTGTACACTTCCTGTGTAGCCAGTCATAACCCAGCATCCCTGTGCGCTTCCTGTGTAGCCGGTCATAACCCAGCATCCCTGTGCGCTTCCTGTTTAGCTGGTCACTACCCAGCATTCTTGTGCGCTTCCTGTGTAGCCAGTCATAACCCAGCATCCCTTTACACTTCCTGTGTAGCCAGTAATAACCCAGCATCCCTGTGCACTTCCTGTGTCATAACCCAGCATCCCTGTGCACTTCCTGTGTCATAACCCAGCATCCCTGTGCGCTTCCTGTGTAGCCAGTCATAACCCAGCATCCCTGTGCACTTCCTCAGCATTAGCTGGTCACAGTCCAGCATCCCTGTGCGCTTCCTGTGTAGCCGGTCATAACCCAGCATCCCTGTACACTTCCTGTGTAGCCAGTAATAACCCTGCATCCCTGTGCACTTCCTGTGTCATAACCCAGCATCCCTGTGTGCTTCCTGTGTAGCTGGCCATAGCCCAGCATCCCTTTACACTTCCTGTGTAGCCAGTAATAACCCTGCATCCCTGTGCACTTCCTGTGTCATAACCCAGCATCCCTGTGCGCTTCCTGTGTAGCCGGTCATAACCCAGCATCCCTGTACACTTCCTGTGTAGCCAGTCATAACCCAGCATCCCTGTGCACTTCCTCAGCATTAGCTGGTCACAGTCCAGCATCCCTGTACGCTTCCTGTGTAGCCGGTCACTACCCAGCATTCCTGTGCGCTTCCTGTGTAGCATACTTACCTACTCTCCCGGAAGCTGCGGGAGGCTCCCGTTTTTTGGGGTAGCCCCCCGCGCCCCCGGAAGAGTGGGCAGGTCTCCCACATCCTGCTCGCACCCTAGTGATGCGGGCAGGATGGAGAGATAACCTCCCGCATTCGCGGGTCCGTCGGGTGGAGAAGTGGTTAAAATGACGCAAATCGCGTCATTTTAGCCCCGCCCCCTTCCCGCGGACCCGCGAATCGCGACATTTCCCGATGCGGGGGCGGGGCTTAGTGATGTCACAGTCCGGCCCCGCCCCTCGAAGAAACCTGCAGCGTCTCCTCTCTGGGCTTCTCCCGGAGAGGAGAAATACAAAGTAGGTAAGTATGCTGTGTAGCCGGTCACTACCCAGCATTCCTGTACACTTCCTGTGTAGCCGGTCACTACCCAGCATTCCTGTACACTTCCTGTGTAGCCGGTCACAACCCAGCATCCCTGTGCGCTTCCTGTGTAGCCGGTCACTACCCAGCATCCCTGTGCGCTTCCTCAGCATTAGCTGGTCTCAGTCCAGCATCCCTGTGCGCTTCCTCAGCATTAGCTGGTCTCAGTCCAGCATCCCTGTGCGCTACCTCAGCATTAGCTGGTCTCAGTCCAGCATCCCTGTGCGCTACCTCAGCATTAGCTGGCCTCAGTCCAGCATCCCTGTGCGCTTCCTCAGCATTAGCTGGTCTCAGTCCAGCATCCCTGTGCGCTACCTCAGCATTAGCTGGTCTCAGTCCAGCATCCCTGTGCGCTACCTCAGCATTAGCTGGTCTCAGTCCAGCATCCCTGTGCGCTACCTCAGCATTAGCTGGTCTCAATCCAGCATCCCTGTGCGCTACCTCAGCATTAGCTGGTCTCAATCCAGCATCCCTGTGCGCTTCCTGTGTAGCCAGTCATAACCCAGCATCCCTGTGCACTTCCTCAGCATTAGCTGGTCACAGTCCAGCATCCCTGTGCGCTTCCTGTGTATCCGGTCACTACCAAACATTCCTGTACACTTCCTGTGTTGCCGGTCACAACCCAGCATCCCTGTGCGCTTCCTGTGTCATAACCCAGCATCCCTGTGCACTTCCTCAGCATTAGCTGGTCACAGTCCAGCATCCCTGTGCGCTTCCTGTGTAGCCGGTCACTACCCAGCATCCTTGTGCGCTTCCTGTGTCATAACCCAGCATCCCTGTGCACGTCCTGTGTAGCTGGTCACCACCCAGCATTCTTGTGCGCTTCCTGTGTAGTCGGTCATAACCCAGCATCCCTGTGCACGTCCTGTGTAGCTGGTCACCACCCAGCATTCCTGTGCGCTTCCTGTGTCATAACCCAGCATCCATGTGCGCTTCCTGTGTAGCTGGTCATAACCCAGCATTCTTGTGCTCTTCCTGTGTAGCCAGTCATAACCCAGCATCCCTGTGCACTTCCTCAGCATTAGCTGGTCACAGTCCAGCATCCCTGTGCATTTCCTGTGTAGCCGGTCACTACCCAGCATTCCTGTACACTTCCTGTGTAGCTGGTCATAACCCAGCATCCCGGTACACTTCCTGTGTAGCCGGTCATAACCCAGCATCCCTGTGCTCTTCCTGTGTAGCCGGTCATAACCCAGCATCCCTGTGCTCTTCCTGTGTAGCCGGTCATAACCCAGCATCCCTGTGCACTTCCTCAGCATTAGCTGGCCTCAGTCCAGCATCCCTGTGCGCTACCTCAGCATTAGCTGGTCTCAGTCCAGCATCCCTGTGCGCTACCTCAGCATTAGCTGGCCTCAGTCCAGCATCCCTGTGCGCTACCTCAGCATTAGCTGGTCTCAATCCAGCATCCCTGTGCGCGTCCTCAGCATTAGCTGGTCTCAATCCAGAATCCCTGTGCGCTTCCTCAGCATTAGCTGGTCTCAGTCCAGCATCCCTGTGCGCTACCTCAGCATTAGCTGGTCTCAATCCAGCATCCCTGTGCGCTACCTCAGCGTTAGCTGGTCTCAATCCAGCATCCCTGTGCTCTTCCTGTGTAGCCGGTCATAACCCAGCATCCCTGTGCGCTACCTCAGCATTAGCTGGTCTCAGTCCAGCATCCCTGTGCGCTACCTCAGCATTAGCTGGTCTCAATCCAGCATCCCTGTGCGCTACCTCAACATTAGCTGGTCTCAATCCAGCATCCCTGTGCGCTACCTCAGCATTAGCTGGTCTCAATCCAGCATCCCTGTGCGCTACCTCAGTTAGCTGGTCTCAGTCCAGCATCCCTGTGCTCTTCCTGTGTAGCCGGTCATAACCCAGCATCCCTGTGCGCTACCTCAGCATTAGCTGGCCTCAGTCCAGCATCCCTGTGCGCTACCTCAGCATTAGCTGGTCTCAATCCAGCATCCCTGTGCGCTACCTCAGCATTAGCTGGTCTCAATCCAGCATCCCTGTGCGCTACCTCAGCATTAGATGGCCTCAGTCCAGCATCCCTGTGCGCTACCTCAGCATTAGATGGCCTCAGTCCAGCATCCCTGTGCGCTACCTCAGCATTAGATGGCCTCAGTCCAGCATCCTTTACTTGCAAGTTCTCGACCGGTATCCTTACTATGGTGCCCATTTATCAAACAGTATTTGTAGCTATGTCTATCCGCAAATACTATACTTATCTGCTGTGATCCCTCTATTGCCACCTGCAGCCACATCCCCCATAGGTTTCTATGGGGGCTTTCAGTGTCCGGGTCCTACTCTGACTTGAGCCTCCCTGGATGTGGTGAGGGCTCTCCTTATTTATGTAGACAGGACCAGAGATCTCTGCAGATCTGATTCTCTGTTGCCCAGTATAAGACAAGCTGGACTGGCCGGGTTCAAAACAAACTTTGGCCAGGTGGAACTGCTTGATTATGTTCCACACCTACTTGGCGGCAGACCTTCCTGCCCCTGCCATTTTTATTATCATCATCATCATCCTTTATATCTATGGTGCCACAATGGATCCACAGCGCTCAATTACAGAGTACATAAACAAATAATCAAAAACAAGAAAACAGTGACACAGTACAAGACAATTTTGGACAAGTATAGAGTGTATAAACATATCTGCGTCAGCAGACAACACTGAAATAGGTATCAGGGTGGCAATAAAATGAGGGATTTGGTGCTGTCAAAGGGAGTATTGAAAAGAAGATAGGTTATGTAAGAGATGTAAAAACACATACAGGGGTGCGGTACACAGACAGGGGTGACACAGATGGGGTAGACAATGAGCATGGGCCACAGAGGGCTTAGGATGAAAGACGGCTGGGTTTGGTGAAGAAGTGGGTCTTGAGAGCCCATTTGAAGTTTTATAGAGAGGTGGAGAGTCTGAGGGGGAGAGGTAGGGAATTCCAGAGTAAGGGAGCAGCACGTGCAAAATCTTAGAAGTAGTAGTGGGAGGAGGTAATCAGAAGGCAAGAGAGGCGGCGTGTATTAGCAGAGTGTAGAGGACGGGTGGGAGTGTAAAGGGAGATAAGATCAGAGATGTAGGTGGGAGAGAAGTGGGTGAGGGCTTTGTAAGCGAGTGTGAGAAGCTTGAATTGGATTCTGAAAGGGAAGGGAAGCCAGTGAGGGTCTTGTAGGAGAGGAGAGGTGGACGTAGTGCGTTTGGTGAGGAAGCTGAGCCGGGCAGCAGCACTGAGGATAGATTGGCGTGGAGAGAGGTATTTGTCAGGAATGCCAGTCAGGAGGAGATTACAGTAGTCCAATCTGGTGATGATGACCAGTGAGTGGATGAGGGTCTTAGTAGCATCCTGGGTCAGAAAGGGTCTGATCCTGGAAATATTTTTTAGATGAAAACGGCAGGAGTGTGAGAGGTGCTGAATGTGTGGTTTGAAGGAGAGGGAGGAGTCAAGGATTACTCCAAGACAGCGCACTTGGGGGCTAGAGGAGATAGTCGTACCATCAATGGATAATGAGATTGTGGGAGGTGAGGTTATGCGGGAGGGAGGGAAGTTGATCAGCTCGGTCTTAGACACGTTAAGTTTAAGAAAGCGCTGGGACATCCAGGAAGAGGTAGCAGAGAGACAGTTGGAGGTATGAGTGAGGAGAGCAGAGGAGAGGTCAGGGGAGGAAAGATAAATTTGTGTGTCATCAGCATAGAGATGATATTGGAAGTCAAAAGAGCTAATGAGTTCACCTAAAGAGGACGTATAGAGAGAGAAAAGGAGAGGCCTAAGAACAGAACCTTGGGCCTACAGTTAGTGGAAGTAAGGGGGAGGTGGAGTCATGAGACAGAGAAGGAACAGTCAGAGAGGTAGGAGGACAGCCAGGAGAGGGCATTATCATTCAAACCAAGGGAGTGAAGGATTTGCAGAAGGAGAGGGTGGTCCACAGTGTCAAATGCAGCAGAGCGATCAAGGAGAATAAGTAGAATAGTGTCCCTTAGATTTGGCTGCATGCGCACTTTCGTGAGGGCAGTTTCAGTGCAGTGGAGGGGACGGAAGCCAGACTGGATTGGGTCAAGTAGTGAGTGGGAGGAAAGAAAGACAGTCAGGCAGTTATAGACAATACGCTCAAGGAGTTTGGAGGCAAAAGGGAGGAGAGAGATGGCTCTATAGTTGGAAGAGTGTGTGGATCAACGGTAGGTTTTCATGAATAGGAGAGATGAATGCATGCTTGAAGGCAGAGGGGACAGTGCCTGATAAGAGGGAGAGATTTAGGAGGTGGGCAAGATGGAACAGGCAGAAGGAGAGAGGTAGTGGAGGAGACGGGAGGGGATAGGGTCAAGTGGGGAGCTGGTGAGTGGGAGGAATGGATGAGGCCATGACTTCCTCACCAGATACATGGGAGAAAGATGTCAAAGTTGGTAAGAGGGATGGAGATGGGGTGGTAAGAGAAAGGAGATGCTTGCTGCGGATTCTGTGGTGTGATGTGATGTCCTGACGTATGGAGTCAATTTTGAATGTTAAGTAAGTGGCAAAGTCAAGAGCAGAGAGTGAGGGGGGAGAGGAGGTGGGGATGGGCAGAGGACGGAGTTGAGGGTGGCAAAGAGGCGCCGGGGGTTGGAAGACTGGGTAGAGATGAGAATTTTGAAGTATGATTGTTTAGCGAGCGAAAGGGCAGCACTGAAGGATGAGAGCATAAATGTGAAATGGAGGAGGTCTGCCTTAGAGCGTGATTTCCTCCAGTGTCGCTCAGCAGTACGTGAGCATTTTTGCAGATGTCTGGTGCATTTGGTGTGCCAGGGTTGATGTGCTGATCTGCGGGGGGGGGGGGGCGGGGGGTGAATAGTGGTTGGTGGTAACTGCTCATTCCACATGTTCAGAGCCAGCCTGTTAGGCAGCTCAACCTGGCACTTCTGCAGAGCAGTTTTGTAAGGCTGTCACGTGGACAGAGCTGTAACTAGACATGTTGGTGCCCTGTGCCACAAAGAACATTGGTGTCCCCCCATATTTTAATAGGGATAGCATGCACTGAACAGGCATGGCCTCCTGAGGGAGGAAGGGGCGTGGCCACACAGTACCCTCATTCACATTACACCGCACAGTAGTTTCCCTTACATATTACGCCACATATTAGTAGTGTCAGACCAAAGTAGCGTCCCTTACACATTAGCATAGAAACAAAGACTTTAACAACAGATAAGAACCATCTCGTTTGCCTTATTTACCCTGTACAATGGGCCTAATGCTATTTCGTACATCGGGCGATCAGGTCTAAGCTGTGCATACGTATGCACCGCAATGCGCAGGCGATTCGCACGGGTACAAAGCGGATCACCGCTCAGCAATGGGTTTGTGTGAAGAATCCATTCGCACGGGTGATCACAAGGAGATTGACAGGAAGAAGGCGTTTTTGGGTGTCAACTGACCATTTTCTGGGAGTGTTTGGAAAAACGCAGGCGTGTCCAAGCGTTTGCAGGGCGGGTGTCTGACGTCAATTCCGGGCCCGGACAGGCTGATGTGATCGCAGCGGCTGAGTAAGTCCTGGGCTGCGCAGAGACTACACAAGTTCTGTTTGTACAGCTCCGCTACACATGCGTTCGCACACTTGCAAAGTGAAAATACACTCCCCTATGGGCGGCGACTATGCGAACGCAGGACTGCAAAAAAACCCTAGCGAGCGATCAGGTCTGAATTAGGCCCAATGTTCTCTATATATGTCCCCATAGTGTTCATATTACAGAGATTCCAGACCATTAAACGTTAATACTATTATCAGGGCGGCCTATATATGCTAAGGATTCCCCCATGTTACAGAACACCTGGTGCAGAGTGCGCTGGGACTTGTCCTGTGTTAGAAATGAATACAAAATGTTGGCACGGTCTGAAACTGAACTAATCCCAATTTATAAAACTAAAACAAAACGCTGCACTTTTTGGACTTAAAACAATTTGCTGTCACTTACAGTGAGAATAGAAAGACAGAGCTAAATATGTGAAACATAAACAAAAAAACAAAAAACTTATAGCGACAATGAAACAGCTTAAAAATGAATAAAATATATAACAATTATATAAAAGTTCTATATTTCCGAAGCAGTTGTGGGAAATGCAGATATTTATTAGAGATGAGCGCCTGAAATTTTTCGGGTTTTGTGTTTTGGTTTTGGGTTCGGTTCCGCGGCCGTGTTTTGGGTTCGAACGCGTTTTGGCAAAACCTCACCGAATTATTTTTGTCGGATTCGGGTGTGTTTTGGATTCGGGTGTTTTTTTCCAAAAACACTAAAAAACAGCTTAAATCATAGAATTTGGGGGTCATTTTGATCCCAAAGTATTATTAACCTCAAAAACCATAATTTACACTCATTTTCAGTCTATTCTGAATACCTCACACCTCACAATATTATTTTTAGTCCTAAAATTTGCACCGAGGTCGCTGTGTGAGTAAGATAAGCGACCCTAGTGGCCGACACAAACACCGGGCCCATCTAGGAGTGGCACTGCAGTGTCACGCAGGATGTCCCTTCCAAAAAACCCTCCCCAAACAGCACATGACGCAAAGAAAAAAAGAGGCGCAATGAGGTAGCTGTGTGAGTAAGATTAGCGACCCTAGTGGCCGACACAAACACCGGGCCCATCTAGGAGTGGCACTGCAGTGTCACGCAGGATGGCCCTTCCAAAAAACCCCTCCCCAAACAGCACATGACGCAAAGAAAAAAAGAGGCGCAATGAGGTAGCTGACTGTGTGAGTAAGATTAGCGACCCTAGTGGCCGACACAAACACCGGGCACATCTAGGAGTGGCACTGCAGTGTCACGCAGGATGTCCCTTCCAAAAAACGCTCCCCAAACAGCACATGACGCAAAGAAAAAAAGAGGCGCAATGAGGTAGCTGTGTGAGTAAGATTAGCGACCCTAGTGGCCGACACAAACACCGGGCCCATCTAGGAGTGGCACTGCAGTGTCACGCAGGATGTCCCTTCCAAAAAACCCTCCCCAATCAGCACATGATGCAAAGAAAAAGAAAAGAAAAAAGAGGTGCAAGATGGAATTATCCTTGGGCCCTCCCACCCACCCTTATGTTGTATAAACAAAACAGGACATGCACACTTTAACCAACCCATCATTTCAGTGACAGGGTCTGCCACACGACTGTGACTGATATGACGGGTTGGTTTGGACCCCCCCCAAAAAAGAAGCAATTAATCTCTCCTTGCACAAACTGGCTCTACAGAGGCAAGATGTCCACCTCATCTTCACCCTCCCATATATCACCGTGTACATCCCCCTCCTCACAGATTATCAATTCGTCCCCACTGGAATCCACCATCTCAGCTCCCTGTGTACTTTGTGGAGGCAATTGCTGCTGGTCAATGTCTCCGCGGAGGAA
Source organism: Pseudophryne corroboree (assembly GCF_028390025.1). Lineage (NCBI taxonomy): Eukaryota > Metazoa > Chordata > Amphibia > Anura > Myobatrachidae > Pseudophryne > Pseudophryne corroboree. Next base: position 80,419 of record NW_026970256.1, read on the forward strand.
TTGATTATAATTCATTTTAATGAACATCATCTTCTCCACATTTTCTGGATGTAACCTCGTACGCCGATTGCTGACAAGGTGAGCGGCGGCACTAAACACTCTTTCGGAGTACACACTTGTGGGAGGGCAACTTAGGTAGAATAAAGCCAGTTTGTGCAAGGGCCTCCAAATTGCCTCTTTTTCCTGCCAGTATAAGTACGGACTGTGTGACGTGCCTACTTGGATGCGGTCACTCATATAATCCTCCACCATTCTATCAATGTTGAGAGAATCATATGCAGTGACAGTAGACGACATGTCCGTAATCGTTGTCAGGTCCTTCAGTCCGGACCAGATGTCAGCATCAGCAGTCGCTCCAGACTGCCCTGCATCACCGCCAGCGGGTGGGCTCGGAATTCTGAGCCTTTTCCTCGCACCCCCAGTTGCGGGAGAATGTGAAGGAGGAGATGTTGACAGGTCGCGTTCCGCTTGACTTGACAATTTTCTCACCAGCAGGTCTTTCAACCCCAGCAGACCTGTGTCTGCCGGAAAGAGAGATCCAAGGTAGGCTTTAAATCTAGGATCGAGCACGGTGGCCAAAATGTAGTGCTCTGATTTCAACAGATTGACCACCCGTGAATCCTTGTTAAGCGAATTAAGGGCTGCATCCACAAGTCCCACATGCCTAGCGGAATCGCTCCGTGTTAGCTCCTTCTTCAATGCCTCCAGCTTCTTCTGCAAAAGCCTGATGAGGGGAATGACCTGACTCAGGCTGGCAGTGTCTGAACTGACTTCACGTGTGGCAAGTTCAAAGGGCATCAGAACCTTGCACAACGTTGAAATCATTCTCCACTGCACTTGAGACAGGTGCATTCCATCTCCTATATCGTGCTCAATTGTATAGGCTTGAATGGCCTTTTGCTGCTCCTCCAACCTCTGAAGCATATAGAGCACAGGTTCTCAAACTCGGTCCTCAGGACCCCACACAGTGCATGTTTTGAAGGTCTCCTCACAGAATCACAAGTGAAATAATTAGCTCCACCTGTGGACCTTTTAAAATGTGTCAGTGAGTAATTAATACACCTGTGCACCTGCTGGGTTACCTGCAAAACATGCACTGTGTGGGGTCCTGAGGACCGAGTTTGAGAACCCCTGATATAGAGGGTTGAATTCCACCTCGTTACCACTTCTTGCTTCAGATGATGGCAGGGCAGGTTCAGTAGTTTTTGGTGGTGCTCCAGTCTTCTGTACGTGGTGCCTGTACGCCGAAAGTGTCCCGCAATTTTTCTGGCCACCGACAGCATCTCTTGCACGCCCCTGTCGTTTTTTAAAAAATTCTGCACCACCAAATTCAAGGTATGTGCAAAACATGGGACGTGCTGGAATTTGCCCATATTTAATGCACACACAATATTGCTGGCGTTGTCCGATGCCACAAATCCACAGGAGAGTCCAATTGGGGTAAGCCATTCCGCGATGATCTTCCTCAGTTGCCGTAAGAGGTTTTCAGCTGTGTGCGTATTCTGGAAAGCGGTGATACAAAGCGTAGCCTGCCTAGGAAAGAGTTGGCGTTTGCGAGATGCTGCTACTGGTGCCGCCGCTGCTGTTCTTGCGGCGGGAGTCCATACATCTACCCAGTGGGCTGTCACAGTCATATAGTCCTGACCCTGCCCTGCTCCACTTGTCCACATGTCCGTGGTTAAGTGGACATTGGGTACAACTGCATTTTTTAGGACACTGGTGAGTCTTTTTCTGACGTCCGTGTACATTCTCGGTATCGCCTGCCTAGAGAAGTGGAACCTAGATGGTATTTGGTAACGGGGGCACACTGCCTCAATAAATTGTCTAGTTCCCTGTGAACTAACGGCGGATACCGGACGCACGTCTAACACCAACATAGTTGTCAAGGACTCAGTTATCCGCTTTGCAGTAGGATGACTGCTGTGATATTTCATCTTCCTCGCAAAGGACTGTTGAACAGTCAATTGCTTACTGGAAGTAGTACAAGTGGGCTTACGACTTCCCCTCTGGGATGACCATCGATTCCCAGCGGCAACAACAGCAGCGCCAGCAGCAGTAGGCGTTACACGCAAGGATGCATCGGAGGAATCCCAGGCAGGAGAGGACTCGTCAGACTTGCCAGTGACATGGCCTGCAGGACTATTGGCATTCCTGGGGAAGGAGGAAATTGACACTGAGGGAGTTGGTGGGGTGGTTTGCGTGAGCTTGGTTACAAGAGGAAGGGATTTACTGGTCAGTGGACTGCTTCCGCTGTCACCCAAAGTTTTTGAACTTGTCACCGACTTATTATGAATGCGCTGCAGGTGACGTATAAGGGAGGATGTTCCGAGGTGGTTAACGTCCTTACCCCTACTTATTACAGCTTGACAAAGGGAACACACGGCTTGACACCTGTTGTCCGCATTTCTGGTGAAATACCTCCACACCGAAGAGCTGATTTTTTTGGTATTTTCACCTGGCATGTCAACGGCCATATTCCTCCCACGGACAACAGGTGTCTCCCCGGGTGCCTGACTTAAACAAACCACCTCACCATCAGAATCCTCCTGGTCAATTTCCTCCCCAGCGCCAGCAACACCCATATCCTCCTCATCCTGGTGTACTTCAACACTGACATCTTCAATCTGACTATCAGGAACTGGACTGCGGGTGCTCCTTCCAGCACTTGCAGGGGGCGTGCAAATGGTGGAAGGCGCATGCTCTTCACGTCCAGTGTTGGGAAGGTCAGGCATCGCAACCGACACAATTGGACTCTCCTTGTGGATTTGGGATTTCAAAGAACGCACAGTTCTTTGCGGTGCTTTTGCCAGCTTGAGTCTTTTCAGTTTTCTAGCGAGAGGCTGAGTGCTTCCATCCTCATGTGAAGCTGAACCACTAGCCATGAACATAGGCCAGGGCCTCAGCCGTTCCTTGCCACTCCGTGTGGTAAATGGCATATTGGCAAGTTTACGCTTCTCCTCCGACAATTTTATTTTAGGTTTTGGAGTCCTTTTTTTTCTGATATTTGGTGTTTTGGATTTGACATGCTCTGTACTATGACATTGGGCATCGGCCTTGGCAGACGACGTTGCTGGCATTTCATCGTCTCGGCCATGACTAGTGGCAGCAGCTTCAGCACGAGGTGGAAGTGGATCTTGATCTTTCCCTAATTTTGGAACCTCAACTTTTTTGTTCTCCATATTTTATAGGCAGAACTAAAAGGCACCTCAGGTAAACAATGGAGATGGATGGATTGGATACTAGTATACAATTATGGACGGACTGCCACGGTTAGGTGGTATAAAAAAACCACGGTTAGGTGGTATATAATACAATTATGGATGGACGGACTGCCTGCCGAGTGCCGACACAGAGGTAGCCACAGCCGTGAACTACCGCACTGTACACTGGTTGATAAAGAGATAGTAGTATACTCGTAACAACTAGTATGACGACGGTATAAAGAATGAAAAAAAAAAAACACGGTTAGGTGGTATATAATACAATTATGGTTGGACGGACTGCCTGCCGAGTGCCGACACAGAGGTAGCCACAGCCGTGAACTACCGCACTGTACACTGGTTGATAAAGAGATAGTAGTATACTCGTAACAACTAGTATGACGACGGTATAAAGAATGAAAAAAAAACCACGGTTAGGTGGTATATATTATAATACAATTATGGATGGACGGACTGCCTGCCGAGTGCCGACACAGAGGTAGCCACAGCCGTGAACTACCGCACTGTACTGTGTCTGCTGCTAATATAGACTGGTTGATAAAGAGATAGTATACAATACTACTAATATACTGGTGGTCAGGCACTGGTCACCACTAGTCACACTGGCAGTGGCACTCCTGCAGCAAAAGTGTGCACTGTTTAATTTTAATATAATATTATTTATCATGTACTCCTGGCTCCTGCTATAACAACCTGCAGTGCTCCCCAGTCTCCCCCACAATTATAAGCTTTATATACAATACATTGATGTGCAGCACACTGGGCTGAGCAGTGCACACAGACTGAGTCACTGTGTGACTGTGTATCGTTTTTTTCAGGCAGAGAACGGATATATTAAATAAAACAAACAACTGCACTGTCTCTGGTGGTCACTGGTCACTGTGGTCGTCAGTCACTAAACTCTGTCTGCACTCTCTTCTAATCTACAGTATCACAGCAATCTCTCTCTCTCTCTCTCTCTTCTAAATCTAATCTAAATGGAGAGGACGCCAGCCACGTCCTCTCCCTATCAATCTCAATGCACGTGTGAAAATGGCGGCGACGCGCGGCTCCTTATATAGAATCCGAGTCTCGCGAGAATCCGACAGCGTCATGATGACGTTCGGGCGCGCTCGGGTTAACCGAGCAAGGCGGGAAGATCCGAGTTGCTCGGACCCGTGAAAAAAAAAGTGAAGTTCGTGCGGGTTCGGATTCAAAGAAACCGAACCCGCTCATCTCTAATATTTATATACCTTTTATGAAAGGGACTGTACCTGCTGCCTGGTGAGGGGAAGCTGGACACTTTCCTTATCTTATCCTAACTCAGAGCTTCTCAAACGCGGTCCCCAGGGCACCCCAACGGTCCAGGTTTTGAGTTTATCCATGCTTGGCCACAGGTGACTTAATTAGCACCTCAGTTAATTTGATTTAACCATCTGTGCGGAGCCATGGCTATACCTAACCCCCGGACTGTTGGGTGCCTTGGTGACTGGACCGCTAGGTGCCTTGAGGACTACTACCACGCAGCCTCCCACTCTCCTCCGTTCACTGCCTGCAAATATTCAGGCCATTAGTGTAAGTGCACCAAGCAAGACACTCTGTATTCAGGCTGGTGCTCGTTCCATACAGGTGCGGGGAGCTGGCGGGATGGCACTGGAAGCAAACACGGCGCCGGCTCTCAGACGTTACTGAGCGGTGCAAGTCCCATAATGCCAGTGTCTGTGTTGCTGCAGAGATCACAGAGCCAGGGGAGGGAGCGACGGAGGTCAGTGAGGGCTGAATGGTGGATGGAACCTGGCACATGACTATATACCTAGCAGCGGGCACCAGGCAGATATACTGTACAGGAGTTGGAGCAGCCACTACCCACCCACGCTACAATGTATAATAGACGTGGTGTGCCCAGCAGGGAATGAGCCAGGCGGTTCTGCCCACAGAGCATATGTTGCACTGGCACCAATGGCACCACCCTAGTTGCGTCCCTGTACGTGGTCTTCTAGTGTTAGGGCAGGGTGCTGATCACGGGTAGGGCACATTTTTCATTTGGGAGGGCACATTTTTCATTCGGAAGGGCACAATTAGGTACATAATATTATGCTTGGTCCTCCCATTCCCACATGCTAAAGAATGGACAGTGCGCACAGCAAAAATTTAGGGGCGTTGTTTTTTGTGGGGAAGGGGCATTCACATTACACCACACAGTAGTGCAGTTAATACACACTGCACCAGGTAGAACCTCCTATACACACTGCGACAGGTAGAGCACGTTATACATATTGCGCCAGATAGAGCACATTCTACACTTTGCACCAGGCAGAGCACGTTATACACAATGCACCAGGTAGAGAGCACTGAGAAACATTGACCAGGTAGAGAGCACATTATACACATTGCACCAGGTAGAGAGCACATTATACACACTGCACCAGGTAGAGAGCACTGAGAAACATTGCACCAGGTAGAGAGCACGTTATACACATTGCACCAGGTAGAGAGCACGTTATACACATTGCACCAGGTAGAGAGCACTGAGAAACATTGCACCAGGTAGAGAGCACTGAGAAACATTGCACCAGGTAGAGAGCACTGAGACACATTACACCAGGTAGAGAGCACTGAGAAACACTGCACCAGGTAGAGAGCACTGAGACACACTGCACCAGGTAGAGAGCACTGAGACACACTGCACCAGGTAGAGAGCACGTAATACACATTGCACCAGGTAGAGAGCACTGAGACACATTGCATCAGGTAGAGAGCACTGAGACACATTGCATCAGGTAGAGAGCACTGAGACACATTGCATCAGGTAGAGAGCACTGAGACACATTGCACCAGGTAGAGAGCACTGAGACACACTGCACCAGGTAGAGAGCACTGAGACACACTGCACCAGGTAGAGAGCACTGAGACACACTGTACCAGGTAGAGAGCACTGAGATATACTGCACCAGGTAGAGAACACTGAGACACATTGCACCAGGTAGAGAGCACTGAGACACATTGCACCAGGTAGAGAGCACTGAGAAACATTGCACCAGGTAGAGAGCACTGAGACACACTGCATCAGGTAGAGAGCACTGAGACACACTGCACCAGGTAGAGAGCACTGAGACACATTGAACCAGGTAGAGAGCACGTTATACACATTGCATCAGGTAGAGAGCACTGAGACACACTGCACCAGGTAGAGAGCACTGAGACACATTGAACCAGGTAGAGAGCACGTTATACACATTGCATCAGGTAGAGAGCACTGAGACACATTGCACCAGGTAGAGAGCACTGAGACACATTGCACCGGGTAGAGAGCACTGAGACACACTGCACCGGGTAGAGAGCACCGAGACACACTGCACCGGGTAGAGAGCACCGAGACACATTGCACCAGGTAGAGAGCACTGAGACACACTGCACCAGGTAGAGAGCACCGAGACACATTGCACCGGGTAGAGGAGCACTGAGACACATTGCACCAGGTAGAGAGCACGTTATACACATTGCATCAGGTAGAGAGCACTGAGATACACTGCACCGGGTAGAGAGCACTGAGACACACTGCACCGGGTAGAGAGCACTGAGACACACTGCACCGGGTAGAGAGCACTGAGACACACTGCACCGGGTAGAGAGCACTGAGACACACTGCACCGGGTAGAGAGCACTGAGACACACTGCACCAGGTAGAGAGCACTGAGACACACTGCACCAGGTAGAGAGCACTGAGACACACTGCACCGGGTAGAGAGCACTGAGACACACTGCACCAAGTAGAGAGCACTGAGATACACTGCACCAGGTAGAGAGCACTGAGACACATTGCACCGGGTAGAGAGCACTGAGACACACTGCACCAGGTAGAGAGCACTGAGACACACTGCACCGGGCAGAGAGCACTGAGACACACTGCACCAGGTAGAGAGCACTGAGACACACTGCACCGGGTAGAGAGCACTGAGATACACTGCACCGGGTAGAGAGCACTGAGACACATTGCACCAGGTAGAGAGCACTGAGAAACACTGCACCAGGTAGAGAGCACTGAGACACACTGCACCGGGTAGAGAGCACTGAGACACATTGCACCAGGTAGGGCACATTTTTGATCTCTGCTTTTTTTGTGCCAATTTTACTTACTGGGGGCTGATGCTGCGGGAGTTGATCGCGCTGATCCCCCCTCACACACCGCGGAGCTGGTAGAAAATGGCCGCCACACTGATCCATGCACACAGAGGAGGGAGGGCTGGGTTTGCCTCGGCGAGAGAAGCAAACCCCCAGCCCTCCTTATCTTACCAGATCCCCTTCAGCCAGCGCATCAGCGCATCAGCGCGACAAGCCTAAGGCAGCTGCAGGGGGCAGTGACAGCACGGCGAGACAGAGCGGCGGGGAGGAGCAGGGGGCAGTGACAGCGTGATGGGACAGAGCGGCGGGGAGGAGCAGGGGGCAGTGACAGCGCGATGGGACAGAGCGGCGGGGAGGAGCATGGAGCAGTGACAGCGCGATGGGACAGAGCGGCGGGGAGGAGCAGGGGGCAGTGACAGCGCGATGTGACAGAGCGGCGGGGAGGAGCAGGGGGCAGTGACAGCGCGATGGGACAGAGCGGCGGGGAGGAGCAGGGGGCAGTGACAGCGCGATGGGACAGAGTGGCGGGGAAGAGCAGGGGGCAGTGACAGCGCGATGGGACAGAGTGGCGGGGAGGAGCAGGGGGCAGTGACAGCGCGATGGGACAGAGCGGCGGGGAGGAGCAGGGGGCAGTGACAGCGTGATGGGACAGAGCGGCGGGGAGGAGCAGGGGGCAGTGACAGCGCACCCGGCGCGGCGGTGACTAGGCAGTCCTTTAGTAATCAGCAGGGCGGGCACAAACGGGCAGGGCGCATTCTGCCACTCAGAAAAGGGGCAGGGCGCATCGCCCCGTGAAAGAAGGCTAGAGGGAACACTAGTCTTCTGCCCATGCATTAATTCGTTTCTATGCATTTGATACTTTATGGTGACCATATTATCCCTTGTACCTGGGACGCTGATGGATTACACAGGTTCTGTGGCTGATAAAACCAGCTGAAATGCAGGCTTCAAGTCAGCCAGCCCCAGAACCTGTGTAATCCATGAGCGTCCCAGGTAAAAGGGATAATATGGTCACCCTAGATACCTTCACCTCCGCAGATGCGACCTTTGGGTGATGGGTGGGTGTCCCCACCTATAGAGGGACAGCATTATAACATCCCATCGTCCTGCACGTGTCCCCTAGTGGAGGAAGTAGGATTTGTGGTCTTACCTTGTTAAATCCTTTTCCTCTGTTCCATTGGGTGCACAAGACAAACATCCTGACCCACCTGACCTGTGATACTGGTTCTCTATACACCATACTTGCCTACCTGACCCTCCCCATGAGGGAGAAAATGCTCTGTTCCTGGACGTTCCTGGTAATGTATGATTGCCATCACCTGTGGTGAAACACCTTTCTTATCAATTACCTAGCTCACCACAGGTGATGGCAATTATACATTACCAGGAAAGTCCAGGAACAGAGCATTTTCTCCCTCATGGAGAGGGTCCAAGTATGACCAAACCTCTATGTGTGCTGCATGCACCGGTCTTCCTTCTCCCTACTGTGGGCTTGATAATCGGGTTTACCATACTGTTGCCCTTATTTATCAATGAGTGATACATTTCACTGGGAGTGATAAATTGCACCAGCCAATCCGCTCCTAACTTTCATTTTTCAAACTTGTTTGAAAAATGACAGGAGCGGAGTGGCTGGTGCAATTTATCACTCACCGTGAAATGTATCACTCATTGATAAATAAGGGCATATGCCTAACCGGGACACTCATGAATTACACAGGTTCTGGGGCTGGCTGTCTACAAGCCTGCACTTCACCTGGTTTCAATCAGGAACAGAACCTGTGTAATCCATGAGCGTCCCGGGTTAAAGGGACAGTATGGTAAGCCTATTGCTAACTTGACTGGCTGGCCATGGGCTGGAGAGTGGAGTATAGGGGAGAGGGAGCCCTGGACTGCTGGGTAATTAAAATGTACTGTTTGGTGGCCAGTCTCTCTGCTCCAGGCTATAGTATATACCCATTATCCACCCTGTGCCCCCTATGGAGTCAAAGAAAAGGATTTAACAAGGTAAGACCATAAATTCTACTTTCCCCAAAAAGTATTCCATGTTCCAGCTCCCAGTCTGTCCAGTCTTTGTGGTTTCATGCTCCTGCACCTTGGATGTCCTGGTAACCAGCGTCTCCAGGTGTCCTGCGCTGGTCTCATTACCAGCTCACAGCGTGTCTGCACTTCCAAGGTGAAGTTTACATGTGTCTGTGAATCCTGCAAAGCCTGACACAATCTGCTACACCTGATACCATTGCCGTGTTACTCAATACTCCGGTCATCGGCATTCTTGCTGTTCCTGTTTTTGGAATTTGTTTCTTTTGTCATTACTGTGGAAACTGGACCCCTGTTTTGCCTGATATCCACCATACATGACACTATCTGCTATGCCCATACTACTTATGATAAAGCATGTCAGGGAGATGTGACGGTAACACCTATCAGCGCAGGCGTGTACGGCTACATGTGAGAGGCGTGTCATAAACATGACTTACATCCAATGTAAATGAGCCCCAGAGGTAGTAAGATCTACTTGTTGAAGAAAAGAGGCTGATATTTTGCAGGATTTGTTTGTGTATTGTGTTTTACGAGAGGTTCCGTGTACTGAAAGTGGCCACAAGAAACCTTATTTATAATGCATGTAGCCATAGGGATCAATGGGGCAGATGTATTAATCCCGGAGAAGTGATGAAGCAGAGATAAGTGTAAGGTGATAACGCACCAGTCAATAAGCTCTGACAGGAGCTGATTGGCTGGTGCATTATCACCTTCCACTTATCACTGCTTTATCACTTCTCCAGGCTTAATACATCTGCCCCCCTGTGCCTTATAACCAACACAGGGTGATGGTGCCGATGACCCCATTTCAATGCATCTATCTCTGATTTCTCTTTTTCCCCAAGACTGTAATAACCGCATAATGGGGGTAAGGTGTAATTAGGGAGATTGCTGGACTATTCAGGGAGTTTGGGAGATTGCTGCTATTTCAGGGAGTCTCCTGCAGAATGAGGGAGGGAGGTTACTATTACTATGCCTGATGTCGGTCTTTTTAAAAATTAAAGTTCTAGACCAACGATAGTTTGGAAACTATAGCACGTTGTGATGTTGGCAATTCCACAGCAATTCAATGGTGTCATTCCGATGTCTATCCCTAGACGCTCACAGCTGGCTCGCGACTCCACAGCTTGCCAAGATTGGCCACCGTGAGATGAAGGGGCACCTAATGGTGTGACCACAGAGAGCCAGCTGGTGATCATCGGCCATGATTCCGGACGTTGGTTTTTATAATGCTGCATTAGTAATGCGGGCAAATGTTTGACTATGGGCCCCATAATGCCCGATTTCAGCCCAATTCGGGCATTCGATATATTGAATGAAATTGGGCATTTCTGAGGTGTTTCTGTTCCGATCCGATGCGCGTTCCCGTGAGCATCGGATCGGAACCTCCAGATTGAATGTGCTGCACATTCAATCAGGTCCGACCTGGGGGCATGGCTGGGATCGCCCACGATACATCGGATGCAAAAGAATAGCGGTGGTCATTCCGAGTTGATGGCAACCAGCAACTTTTAGCTGCTGCTGCGATCAATAGTCCACGCCTATGGGGGGGTGTATTTTAGCTTAGCAGGGTGCGAAAATTTCAAGCACAAGTAGACCAGCCCTGGACATACTTACCCTGTGCGACGGATCCAGCGATGATGGGCCGGCTTTGACGTCACACCTCCGCCCTCCGTTCACCTGGGCATGCCTGCGTTTTACTCACCACTCCCCGAAAACGCTCTCCAACGGTCCAGATCCGCCCATCCACACCTCCTTCCTGTCAATCTTCTTAGCGGTCGCCGCTGCGACTGCTTCCGTCGGTAGCCGCAATGTAACCCCTATTGCCGGGCAACGTCGCGCACTGCGCCCGCTGCGCATTCCGCAGCCATTTGCACCGCAGCGAAAAACCGATGCGCACGAACGGGTTGGAATGATCCCCAGCATAGGATATATCCTGGGCGATCCTGCCCCCTCGGGAGGCTGCCAGGGGGATTGCCTGCGACATGTGGTCGCCTAAGTGTATGGAGCCCTTTACCAGGGCCGTAACTAGGGGGAGGGGGGGGGGGGGTAAGGGGGCATGCGCCCCGGGTGCAGGATTTCAGGGGGTGCCAAGGAGTTAGAGGAGCAAGGTCTTTGTTTTTGTTTTTTAGCCGGCAGTGCTGTGCTGCTCCAGTGAGACAGCAGCAGCTTCCTGGGCAATATATCTGACCCATCTGTCTGTCCGCAGCTGGCTCCAACACTGTGCGGGTGATCTCCAGTACCTAGGATCTCTCCTATGTTGGCTACTGTCTTAAACTCTCTTATTTGCCATGCAGTGCTGCAACTAGCGTGCGGTGCACCGTACAAGTTCTAGAAGTGCACTGTGCTCTCAGTTGGCAGTATCAACCTCCGCTTTGCCTCCCATATGGGGGGATTGGGTGTAGCTTATAGTGGGGTATAGTGCACTGATGTGGTGTAACATATAAGGGGATGTAGTGTAGTAATGTATTGCAGTATATAGAGGTATGTAGTGCACTGATGTGGTGTAACATATAAGGGGATGTAGTGTAGCATATAGGGTATGTAGTGCAGTGGATAGGGGCATGTAGTGTAGTGATGTAGTTCAGGGTGTAGAGGATGTAGTGCAGTGATGAAGTGTTATAATATAGTGCAATGTATGGGGACACACAGGGGAGCATGTCCTGTAGTTGAACACGCTGGTGGAGCATGTGACGCATTCGGCATTTGAGGCACATAGGGGAATATTGTCCAGTAGTGTCCCCTTTTTTTATTATTATTTTATTGTATTTTATTTATTTATTCATGTAGTTAATTTATTTTTAGGGGTTGGGGGGCGTGCAAAATTACTGCCTTGCCCCGGGTGACGAAAATCCTAGTTTCGGCCCTGCCTTTACAGTAACCCTGGTTAGATTAGGATCTAACTGCATTATGGGATATGTTGGAGATCACCAAAGACCGTCATTAGAGTGTCTGCTGTTACACTAAATTGTACTTGTGTTCTTTATTTCCTTAGCGGAGAGTGTGAGTTTTTTTTCTTTTTAGCAGGACAAGGTTGTTTTTTTACTAACACACACTGCAACGTTACGCTGTAATGGCAACAATGGTGGAAATATTTGTGGAATGTGTTTTCTGATTCCCCCCCTTCACCCCCCCCCAAAAAAAAATAAAAATAAAAATATAAATAAAAAAATTGTCAAGACCCCCTCCCCTCCCCCTGGATAATCCGGTAGAGTAGGCAGTTGAGATGTAAATACAAAACAGAGAAACCTTTCCACACCCGCACCTGATAGCCCGCACCTGACAGCCTGGGTAATGGATGTGTAACGGTGTGAAATACCTGTCTGAGTACCACCTCCTATTACATAGAGACACTGCGGAGACTCTGTCAGTGTGCGGCACAGCCTCCTCTTTCTTACAGCTATTCTATTCTGCTACGTCTGTGCTGTGATTTGGGATTTTTCCTATTAATGTTCCTGTCGGTGGATTTGGATTTGGTCTTAGTAATAGTGGTGGCTGAGAGACAAGAAGAAGAGCTCTGTGACCAGCAAAAGGTATTTAATATTTTATCATATTTTATATGATGCTTCCAAGATAGGAATAGTATAAAGTGTCTGAGGTTTTGGGCTCGATTCTGAGACCGACACATTGGCAACGTCGGACACAGCGGAACATTTATCATCTGCGCAAGAATATGAGTGTCGCTGTGCATGCGCCCTGGCGGTGTTCCTACAGAGTCACGGTGCTGATTCGCACTCGTGTCGCAGAAGAGTATTAGCAATGTGTTGGCTGTTCCTGGGCGATGACTGTAAGGTAACAGGGAGGTGGCTAATCAGACGCACGGCGATGTTGCTTCTTATGGGAGTATTATAGGAGTGTTACGGCCATGATGGTGAGAGCGGTTGTGTACACGTTGGAGGACATACTCAGACAGAGGATTTGTACCTGCCATTGGGTTCCTGCATGACACAATGGTGCAGCACAGCAAGCACATAACAACGTATGCGGGCGCTGACAGTGGGTGACTCCGCCCCCGCACATTTCAGATGCACAGCTGTACACCGGGGAAATTCTCTGTAGCACATTAGCGTAACGTCACAGAGGCTCCTGCGGCAAGAGATGCGCACACACAGCCGCTGCTGCTGCGTCCTACAGAATCAGGCCCTTTATTATATAGCACACACAGCCGCTGCTGCTGCGTCCTACAGAATCAGGCCCCTTATTATATAACGCACACAGCCGCTGCTGCGTCCTACAGAATCAGGCCCTTTATTATATAGCGCACACAGCCGCTGCTGCATCCTACAGATCAGGCCCTTTATTATATAGCACACACAGCCGCAGCTGCATCCTACAGATCAGGCCCTTTATTATATAGCACACACAGCCGCTGCTGCGTCCTACAGATCAGGCCCTTTATTATATAGCACACACAGCCGCTGCTGCTGCCTCCTACAGAATCAGGCCCTTTATTATATAGCACACACAGCCGCTGCTGCTGCATCCCACAGAATCAGGCCCTTTATTATATAGCACACACAGCCGCTGCTGCTGCATCCCACAGAATCAGGCCCTTTATTATATAGCACACACAGCCGCTGCTGCGTCCTGCAGAATCAGGCCCTTTATTATATAGCACACACAGCCGCTGCTGCGTCCTACAGATCAGGCCCTTTATTATACAGCACACACAGCCGCTGCTGCTGCCTCCTACAGAATCAGGCCCTTTATTATATAGCACACACAGCCGCTGCTGCGTCCTACAGAATCAGGCCCTTTATTATATAGCACACACAGCCGCGCTGCTGCATCCTACAGAATCAGGCCCTTTATTATATAGCACACACAGCCGCTGCTGCTGCATCCTACAGAATCAGGCCCTTTATTATATAGCACACACAGCCGCTGCTGCTGCATCCTACAGAATCAGGCCCTTTATTATATAGCACACACAGCCGCTGCTGCGTCCTACAGAATCAGGCCCTTTATTATATAGCACACACAGCCGCTGCTGCGTCCTACAGAATCAGGCCCTCTATTATATAGCACACACAGCCGCTGCTGCTGCATCCTACAGAATCAGGCCCTTTATTATATAGCACACACAGCCGCTGCTGCTGCGTCCTACAGACCAGGCCCTTTATTATATAGCACACACAGCCGCTGCTGCTGCGTCCTACAGAATGAGGCCCTTTATTATATAGCACACACAGCCGCTGCTGCTGCGTCCTACAGATCAGGCCCTTTATTATATAGCACACACAGCCGCTGCTGCTGCGTCCTACAGAATGAGGCCCTTTATTATATAGCACACACAGCCGCTGCTGCTGCGTCCTACAGAATCAGGCCCTTTATTATATAGCACACACAGCCGCTGCTGCGTCCTACAAAATCAGGCCCTTTATTATAAAGCACACACAGCCGCTGCTGCGTCCTACAGTATCAGGCCCTTTATTATGTAGCACACACAGCCGCTGCTGCTGCGTCCTACAGAATCAGGCCCTTTATTATATAGCACACACAGCCGCTGCGTCCTACAGATCAGGCCCTTTATTATATAGCACACACAGCCGCTGCTGCTGCGTCCTACAGTATCAGGCCCTTTATTATATAGCACACACGCCGTTGCTGCATCCTACAGAATCAGGCCCTTTATTATATAGCACACACAGCCGCTGCTGCGTCCTACAGTATCAGGCCCTTTATTATATAGCACACACAGCCGCTGCTGCATCCTACAGAATCAGGCCCTATATTATATAGCACGCACAGCCGCTACTGCGTCCTACAGATCAGGCCCTTTATTATATAGCACGCACAGCCGCTGCTGCTGCATCCTACAGTATCGGGCCCTTTATTATATAGCACACACAGCCGCTACTGCGTCCTACAGATCAGGCCCTTTATTATATAGCACACACAGCCTCTGCTGCGTCCTACAGAATCAGGCCCTTTATTATATAGCGCACATAGCCGCTACTGCGTCCTACAGATCAGGCCCTTTATTATATAGCACACACAGCCGCTGCTGCTGCTGCTGCATCCTACAGTATCAGGCCCTTTATTATATAACACACACAGCCGCTGCTGCATCCTACAAAATCAGGCCCTTTATTATATAGCACACACAGCCGCTACTGCGTCCTACAGATCAGGCCCTTTATTATATAGCACACACAGCCGCTGCTGCGTCCTACAGTATCAGGCCCTTTATTATATAGCACACACAGCCGCTACTGCGTCCTACAGATCAGGCCCTTTATTATATAGCACACACAGCCGCTGCTGCTGCATCATACAGTATCAGGCCCTTTATTATATAGCACACACAGCCTCTGCTGCGTCCTACAGAATCAGGCCCTTTATTATATAGCACACAGCCGCTGCGTCCTACAGAATCAGGCCCTTTATTATATAGCACACACAGCCGCTGCTGCTGCGTCCTACAGTATCAGGCCCTTTATTATAGAGCACACACAGCTGCTGCGTCCTACAGAATCAGGCGCTTTATTATATAGCACACACAGCCGCTGCTGCGTCCTACAGTATCAGACCCTTTATTATATAGCACACACAGCCGCTGCTGCGTCCTACAGTATCAGGCCCTTTATTATATAGCACACACAGCCGCTGCTGCATCCTACAGAATCAGGCCCTTTATTATATAGCACACACAGCCGATGCTGCTGCTGCTGCGTCCTACAGAATCAGGCCCTTTATTATATAGCACACACAGCCGCTGCTGCATCCTACAGAATCAGGCCCTTTATTATATAGCACACACAGCCGCTGCTGCGTCCTACAGAATCAGGCGCTTTATTATATAGCGTACACAGCCGCTGCTGCGTCCTACAGTATCAGACCCTTTATTATATAGCACACACAGCCGCTGCTGCGTCCTACAGTATCAGGCCCTTTATTATATAGCACACACAGCCGCTGCTGCATCCTACAGAATCAGGCCTTTTATTATATAGCACACACAGCCGATGCTGCTGCTGCTGCGTCCTACAGAATCAGGCCCTTTATTATATAGCACACACAGCCGCTGCTGCATCCTACAGAATCAGGCCCTTTATTATATAGCACACACAGCCGATGCTGCTGCTGCGTCCTACAGATCAGGCCCTTTATTATATAGCGCACACAGCCGCTGCTGCTGCGTCCTACAGAATCAGGCCCTTTATTATATAGCGCACACAGCCGCTGCTACGTCCTGCAGAATCAGGCCCTTCATTATATAGCACACACAGCCGCTGCTGCTGCGTCCTACAGAATCAGGCCCTTTATTATATAGCGCACACAGCCGCTGCTACGTCCTGCAGAATCAGGCCCTTTATTATATAGCACACACAGCCGCTGCTGCGTCCTACAGAATCAGGCCCTTTATTATATAGCGCACACAGGCGCTGCTGCTATGTCCTACAGTATCAGACCCTTTATTATATAGCACACACAGCCGCTGCTGCGTCCTACAGTATCAGGCCCTTTATTATATAGCACACACAGCCGCTGCTGCATCCTACAGAATCAGGCGCTTTATTATATAGCGTACACAGCCGCTGCTGCGTCCTACAGTATCAGACCCTTTATTATATAGCACACACAGCCGCTGCTGCGTCCTACAGTATCAGGCCCTTTATTATATAGCACACGGAGCCGCTGCTGCATCCTACAGAATCAGGCCTTTTATTATATAGCACACACAGCCGATGCTGCTGCTGCTGCGTCCTACAGAATCAGGCCCTTTATTATATAGCGCACACAGCCGCTGCTGCATCCTACAGAATCAGGCCCTTTATTATATAGCACACACAGCCGATGCTGCTGCTGCGTCCTACAGATCAGGCCCTTTATTATATAGCGCACACAGCCGCTGCTGCTGCGTCCTACAGAATCAGGCCCTTTATTATATAGCGCACACAGCCGCTGCTACGTCCTGCAGAATCAGGCCCTTCATTATATAGCACACACAGCCGCTGCTGCTGCGTCCTACAGAATCAGGCCCTTTATTATATAGCGCACACAGCCGCTGCTACGTCCTGCAGAATCAGGCCCTTTATTATATAGCACACACAGCCGCTGCTGCGTCCTACAGAATCAGGCCCTTTATTATATAGCGCACACAGGCGCTGCTGCTACGTCCTACAGTATCAGACCCTTTATTATATAGCACACACAGCCGCTGCTGCGTCCTACAGTATCAGGCCCTTTATTATATAGCACACACAGCCGCTGCTGCATCCTACAGAATCAGGCCCTTTATTATATAGCACACACAGCCGATGCTGCTGCTGCTGCGTCCTACCGAATCAGGCCCTTTATTATATAGCACACACAGCCGCTGCTGCATCCTACAGAATCAGGCCCTTTATTATATAGCACACACAGCCGATGCTGCTGCTGCTGCGTCCTACAGAATCAGGCCCTTTATTATATAGCACACACAGCCGATGCTGCTGCTGCGTCCTACAGATCAGGCCCTTTATTATATAGCACACACAGCTGCTGCTGCATTCTACAGAATCAGGCCCTTTATTATATAGCACACACAGCCGCTGCTGCATCCTACAGAATCAGGCCCTTTATTATATAGCACACACAGCCGCTGCTGCGTCCTACAGAATCAGGCCCTTTATTATATAGCACACACAGCCGCTGCTGCGTCCTACAGAATCAGGCCCTTTATTATATAGCACACACAGCCGATGCTGCTGCTGCTGCGTCCTACAGAATCAGGCCCTTTATTATATAGCACACACAGCCGCTGCTGCATCCTACAGAATCAGGCCCTTTATTATATAGCACACACAGCCGATGCTGCTGCTGCGTCCTACAGATCAGGCCCTTTATTATATAGCGCACACAGCCGCTGCTGCTGCGTCCTACAGAATCAGGCCCTTTATTATATAGCGCACACAGCCGCTGCTACGTCCTGCAGAATCAGGCCCTTCATTATATAGCACACACAGCCGCTGCTGCTGCGTCCTACAGAATCAGGCCCTTTATTATATAGCGCACACAGCCGCTGCTACGTCCTGCAGAATCAGGCCCTTTATTATATAGCACACACAGCCGCTGCTGCGTCCTACAGAATCAGGCCCTTTATTATATAGCGCACACAGGCGCTGCTGCTACGTCCTACAGTATCAGACCCTTTATTATATAGCACACACAGCCGCTGCTGCGTCCTACAGTATCAGGCCCTTTATTATATAGCACACACAGCCGCTGCTGCATCCTACAGAATCAGGCGCTTTATTATATAGCGTACACAGCCGCTGCTGCGTCCTACAGTATCAGACCCTTTATTATATAGCACACACAGCCGCTGCTGCGTCCTACAGTATCAGGCCCTTTATTATATAGCACACGGAGCCGCTGCTGCATCCTACAGAATCAGGCCTTTTATTATATAGCACACACAGCCGATGCTGCTGCTGCTGCGTCCTACAGAATCAGGCCCTTTATTATATAGCGCACACAGCCGCTGCTGCATCCTACAGAATCAGGCCCTTTATTATATAGCACACACAGCCGATGCTGCTGCTGCGTCCTACAGATCAGGCCCTTTATTATATAGCGCACACAGCCGCTGCTGCTGCGTCCTACAGAATCAGGCCCTTTATTATATAGCGCACACAGCCGCTGCTACGTCCTGCAGAATCAGGCCCTTCATTATATAGCACACACAGCCGCTGCTGCTGCGTCCTACAGAATCAGGCCCTTTATTATATAGCGCACACAGCCGCTGCTACGTCCTGCAGAATCAGGCCCTTTATTATATAGCACACACAGCCGCTGCTGCGTCCTACAGAATCAGGCCCTTTATTATATAGCGCACACAGGCGCTGCTGCTACGTCCTACAGTATCAGACCCTTTATTATATAGCACACACAGCCGCTGCTGCGTCCTACAGTATCAGGCCCTTTATTATATAGCACACACAGCCGCTGCTGCATCCTACAGAATCAGGCCCTTTATTATATAGCACACACAGCCGATGCTGCTGCTGCTGCGTCCTACAGAATCAGGCCCTTTATTATATAGCACACACAGCCGCTGCTGCATCCTACAGAATCAGGCCCTTTATTATATAGCACACACAGCCGATGCTGCTGCTGCTGCGTCCTACAGAATCAGGCCCTTTATTATATAGCACACACAGCCGATGCTGCTGCTGCGTCCTACAGATCAGGCCCTTTATTATATAGCACACACAGCTGCTGCTGCATTCTACAGAATCAGGCCCTTTATTATATAGCACACACAGCCGCTGCTGCATCCTACAGAATCAGGCCCTTTATTATATAGCACACACAGCCGCTGCTGCGTCCTACAGAATCAGGCCCTTTATTATATAGCACACACAGCCGCTGCTGCGTCCTACAGAATCAGGCCCTTTATTATATAGCACACACAGCTGCTGCTGCATTCTACAGAATCAGGCCCTTTATTATATAGCACACAAAGCCGCTGCTGCTGCTGGGTCCTACAGAATCAGGCCCTTTATTATATAGCACACACAGCTGCTGCTGCATTCTACAGAATCAGGCCCTTTATTATATAGCGCACAAAGCCGCTGCTGCTGCTGGGTCCTACAGAATCAGGCCCTTTATTATATAGCACACACAGCCGCTGCTGCGTCCTACAGAATCAGGCCCTTTATTATATAGCACACACAGCCGCTGCTGCTGCGTCATACAGAATCAGGCCCTTTATTATATAGCACACAGCCGCTGCTGCTGCATCCTACAGAATCAGGCCCTTTATTATATAGCGCACACAGCCGCTGCTGCATCCTACAGAATCAGGCCCTTTATTATATAGCGCACACAGCCGCTGCTGCTGCATCCTACAGAATCAGGCCCTTTATCATATAGCACACACAGCCGCTGCTGCATCCTACAGAATCAGGCCCTTTATTATATAGCGCACACAGCCGCTGCTGCTGCATCCTACAGAATCAGGCCCTTTATTATATAGCACACACAGCCGCTGCTGCGTCCTGCAGAATCAGGCCCTTTATTATATAGCATGGCTTCATGGAACATATGTCTCGGATCTCAATCAGGTGGATCACAGGGTTGACCCTAATTAGGGGGGTAATTCAGATCTGATCGCTGCTGTACATTTTTGCACAGCGGGCGATCAGATCTGAACTACATATGCACCGCGCCAGCACGTCGCCCGGCTGCAATTGGCATCAGCGCCCTGCAACGGGATGGTGCAAAGAATCCATTTGCATGGACATTCGCAAGGAGATTGACAGGAAGAGGGCGTTTATGCGTGGCAACTGACCGTTTACAGGGATTGTGCGGAAAAGCGCAGGCGGGCTCAAGTGTTTTCAAGGTGGGTGCGTGACGTCAATTCCGGTCCCTATCAGCTAGAGATGTGCACTTGAAATTTTTCGGGTTTTGTGTTTTGGTTTTGGGTTCGGTTCCGCGGCCGTGTTTTGGGTTCGACCGCGTTTTGGCAAAACCTCAGCGAATTTTTTTTGTCGGATTCTGGTGTGTTTTGGATTCGGGTATTTTTTTCAAAAAACACTAAAAAACAGCTTAAATCATAGAATTTGGGGGTCATTTTGATCCCAAAGTATTATTAACCTCAAAAACCATAATTTCCACTCATTTTCAGTCTATTCTGAATACCTCACACCTCACAATATTATTTTTATTCCTAAAATTTGCACCGAGGTCGCTGGATGACTAAGCTAAGCGACCCTAGTGGCCGACACAAACACCTGGCCCATCTTGGAGTGGCACTGCAGTGTCACGCAGGATGGCCCTTCCAAAAAACACTCCCCAAACAGCACATGACGCAAAGAAAAAAAGAGGCCAATGAGGTAGCTGTGTGAGTAAGATAAGCGACCCTAGTGGCCGACACAAACACCGGGCCCATCTAGGAGTGGCACTGCAGTGTCACGCAGGATGGCCCTTCCAAAAAACACTCCCCAAACAGCACATGACGCAAAGAAGAAAAAATTGGCGCAATGAGGTAGCTGTGTGAGTAAGCTAAGCGACCCTAGTGGCCGACACAAACACCTGGCCCATCTAGGAGTGGCACTGCAGTGTCACGCAGGATGGCCCTTCCAAAAAACACTCCCCAAACAGCACATGACGCAAAGAAGAAAAAAAGAGGCGCAATGAGGTAGCTGTGTGAGTAAGCTAAGCGACCCTAGTGGCCGACACAAACACCTGGCCCATCTAGGAGTGGCACTGCAGTGTCACGCAGGATGGCCCTTCCAAAAAACACTCCCCAAACAGCACATGACGCAAAGAAGAAAAAAAGAGGCGCAATGAGGTAGCTGTGTGAGTAAGCTAAGCGACCCTAGTGGCCGACACAAACACCTGGCCCATCTAGGAGTGGCACTGCAGTGTCACGCAGGATGGCCCTTCCAAAAAATACTCCCCAAACAGCACATGACGCAAAGAAAAATTAAAGAAAAAAGAGGTGCAAGATGGAATTGTCCTTGGGCCCTCCCACCCACCCTTATGTTGTATAAACAGGACAGGCACACTTTAACCAACTCCTCATTTCAGTGACAGGGTCTGCCACACAACTGTGACTGAAATGACGGGTTGGTTTGGACCCCCACCAAAAAAGAAGCAATTAATCTCTCCTTGCACAAACTGGCTCTACAGAGGCAAGATGTCCACCTCATCATCATCCTCCGATATATCACCGTGTACATCCCCCTCCTCACAGATTATCAATTCGTCCCCACTGGAATCCACCATCTCAGCTCCCTGTGTACTTTGTGGAGGCAATTGCTGCTGGTCAATGTCTCCACGGAGGAATTGATTATAATTCATTTTAATGAACATCATCTTCTCCACATTTTCTGGATGTAACTTTGTACGCCGATTGCTGACAAGGTGAGCGCCGGCACTAAACACTCTTTCGGAGTACACACTTGTGGGAGGGCAACTTAGGTAGAATAAAGCCAGTTTGTGCAAGGGCCTCCAAATTGCCTCTTTTTCCTGCCAGTATAAGTACGGACTGTCTGACGTGCCTACTTGGATGCGGTCACTCATATAATCCTCCACCATTCTTTCAATGTAGAGAGAATCATATGCAGTGACAGTAGACGACATGTCCGTAATCGTTGTCAGGTCCTTCAGTCCGGACCAGATGTCAGCATCAGCAGTCGCTCCAGACTGCCCTGCATCACCGCCAGCGGGTGGGCTCGGAATTCTGAGCCTTTTCCTCGCACCCCCAGTTGCGGGAGAATGTGAAGGAGGAGATGTTGACAGGTCGCGTTCCGCTTGACTTGACAATTTTCTCACCAGCAGGTCTTTGAACCCCAGCAGACTTGTGTGTGCCGGAAAGAGAGATCCAAGGTAGGTTTTAAATCTAGGATCGAGCACGGTGGCCAAAATGTAGTGCTCTGATTTCAACAGATTGACCACCCGTGAATCCTTGTTAAGCGAATTAAGGGCTCCATCCACAAGTCCCACATGCCTAGCGGAATCGCTCCGTGTTAGCTCCTCCTTCAATGTCTCCAGCTTCTTCTGCAAAAGCCTGATGAGGGGAATGACCTGACTCAGGCTGGCAGTGTCTGAACTGACTTCACGTGTGGCAAGTTCAAAGGGCAGCAGAACCTTGCACAACGTTGAAATCATTCTCCACTGCGCTTGAGACAGGTGCATTCCACCTCCTATATCGTGCTGAATTGTATAGGCTTGAATGGCCTTTTGCTGCTCCTCCAACCTCTGAAGCATATATAGGGTCGAATTCCACCTCGTTACCACTTCTTGCTTCAGATGATGGCAGGGCAGGTTCAGGCGTTTTTGGTGTTGCTCCAGTCTTCTGTACGTGGTGCCTGTACTCTGAAAGTGTCCCGCAATTCTTCTGGCCACCGACAGCATCTCTTGCACGCCCCTGTCGTTTTTTTAAAAATTCTGCACCACCAAATTCAAGGTATGTGCAAAACATGGGACGTGCTGGAATTTGCCCATATTTAATGCACACACAATATTGCTGGCGTTGTCCGATGCCACAAATCCACAGGAGAGTCCAATTGGGGTAAGCCATTCCGCGATGATCTTCCTCAGTTGCCGTAAGAGGTTTTCAGCTGTGTGCGTATTCTGGAAAGCGGTGATACAAAGCGTAGCCTGCCTAGGAAAGAGTTGGCGTTTGCGAGATGCTGCTACTGGTGCCGCCGCTGCTGTTCTTGCGGCGGGAGTCCATACATCTACCCAGTGGGCTGTCACAGTCATATAGTCCTGACCCTGCCCTGCTCCACTTGTCCACATGTCCGTGGTTAAGTGGACATTGGGTACAACTGCATTTTTTAGGACACTGGTGAGTCTTTTTCTGACGTCCGTGTACATTCTCGGTATCGCCTGCCAAGAGAAGTGGAACCTAGATGGTATTTGGTAACGGGTGCACACTACCTCAAGAAATTGTCTAGTTCCCTGTGAACTAACGGCGGATACCGGACGCACGTCTAACACCAACATAGTTGTCAAGGCCTCAGTTATCCGCTTTGCAACAGGATGACTGCTGTGATATTTCATCTTCCTCGCAAAGGACTGTTGGACAGTCAATTGCTTGGTGGAAGTAGTAAAAGTGGGCTTCTGACTTCCCCTCTGGGATGACCATCGACTCCCAGCAGCAACAACAGCAGCGCCAGCAGCAGTAGGCGTTACACGCAAGGATGCATCGGAGGAATCCCAGGCAGGAGAGGACTCGTCAGAATTGCCAGTGACATGGCCTGCAGGACTATTGGCATTCCTGGGGAAGGAGGAAATTGACACTGAGGGAGTTGGTGGGGTGGTTTGCGTGAGCTTGGTTACAAGAGGAAGGGATTTACTGGTCAGTGAACTGCTTCCGCTGTCGCCCAAAGTTTTTGAACTTGTCACTGACTTATGATGAATGCGCTGCAGGTGACGTATAAGGGAGGATGTTCCGAGGTGGTTAACGTCCTTACCCCTACTTATTACAGCTTGACAAAGGCAACACACGGCTTGACAAATGTTGTCCGCATTTCTGGTGAAATACTTCCACACCGAAGAGCTGATTTTTTTTTTTTTTGGTATTTTCACCAGGCATGTCAACGGCCATATTCCTCCCACGGACAACAGGTGTCTCCCCGGGTGCCTGACTTAAACAAACCACCTCACCATCAGAATCCTCCTTGTCAATTTCCTCCCCAGCGCCAGCAACACCCATATCCTCCTCATCCTGGTGTACTTCAACACTGACATCTTCAATCTGACTATCAGGAACTGG
>NW_026970256.1:110000-177500 GCF_028390025.1 Pseudophryne corroboree
GAATGTGCAGAGAGAGGAACGAATTTTCCCCTTCCTGTGCCGTGTTTCCCGCAGCATGCGCTCCAGAATGCCGGACCCAGGGCGTTCTGGAGCACAGTTCTGGCAGTGATGTCAGAGGCCGCTGCATGTCTGCCGATCCAGGGCGCAACGGGCTCTGGAGAGGGAGGGGGCACACATCAGGGTCAGTGCGTTCACCTGGCTCCGGACGCATCACATGCTACTATGCCAGTTAAGTGGTTAAAGTGTTATAGGACGCAAGTCTTGTTTGCTCATTAAATGCTCCTTTTCAATAACCATAAATACATGAAGCCTAGGAAACCAGAAGAGGGGGTAGAATTGCTGATTCAGGGAGAAAGGTGATTATTGTGCAGTCGGATATCAGGGATATTTCAGGTAAAAGTTCTTCTGCAGACTTATGACTGTATTCTCCCGCTGCACAGGAGTATTGTGTTCTATAGCATACAGAGCTGCGGACCAGGTATTGTGCGCAGACGGTAAATACATAGACACGGTTGTATGTTTCAGTATCCAATACAGGCGGTTTCTATGCACAAAGACTTAAAGGGTGGAACTGACCACACAGAAATGCTAAATCCAGAATAACCAACCTAATGCATAATAATTGTTCCTCATCGTGACAGGTATGTATGCCTCCTATCTATCGCTGTGTCTGTGTGCCTCCCAACCGTCCCCATGTCTGTATGCCTCCCAACCGTCCCCATGTCTGTGTGCCTCCCAACCGTCCCCATGTCTGTGTGCCTCCAAACCGTCCCCATGTCTGTGTGCCTCCAAACCGTCCCCATGTCTGTGTGCCTCCCAACCGTCCCCATGTCTGTGTGCCTCCCAACCGTCCCCGTGTGCCTCCCAACCGTCCCCATGTCTGTGTGCCTCCTATCTGTCACTGTGTCTGTGTGCCTCCCAACCGTCCCCATGTCTGTGTGCCTCCCAACCGTCCCCATGTCTGTGTGCCTCCCAACCGTCCCCGTGTCTGTGTGCCTCCCAACCGTCCCCGTGTCTGTGTGCCTCCCAACCGTCCTCATGTCTGTGTGCCTCCCAACCATCCCAATGTCTGTGTGCCTCCCCACTGTCCCTGTGTGTGCCTCCCCACTGTCCCTGTGTGTGCCTCCCCACTGTCCCTGTGTGTGTCTCCCCACTGTCCCCGTGTGACCCCCCCCCATCCCCCCACTATCCCAGTGCGCACCTCTCTTACCCCACTGTCCCTGTGTGTGCCCCCCTCCCCACTGTCCCTGTGTTTGTACCCCACTCCCACTGTCCCTGTGTGTGCCCACCTCCCAACTGTCCCCATTTGTGCACCTCCCTCCCCACCATTGGCGGATTTTACCTATGAGCTACAGGACTGCAGCCCCCCCAGGTAAAATCTGCCACCTCAGCACAGAGTCTGTGAAGCCAGATGCAGTCCGTGGCTGGCAGTGACTTCCTATTGGATATCCTATCTGCCTGTCACAGTCACTGCAGGCCGTCCTATTGGGAGTGTTTCCTCCCTCTGGGACTGACAGACCGGGCTGTGATTAGCAGTGAGCTGGCTTCCTGTAGGAAACCTCTCTCTGCCTTTCGGGCAGCACAAGGCAGCTTCTATGGGCTGCAGCCGATGTAGTCCATAGAAAGCCGAGAGATTGTGCAGTGGAGTACCGGCGCCACTACTCAGGGCCGGTTCTACACCTTCCGGCGCCCAGTGTGAAAGTTTCCACTGGCGCCCGCCGCAGCGAAACAGTTAGTTTGAGAAAAATAGGGGTTTGGCTTCATAGGGGAGGGTCGTGGCCACAGTTATGCCCCCAGTAGCTGTGCCCCCAGATTTGCCCAAGTAGTTGTGCCCCCCAGTTGATTTGCCCCCTGTAGCTGTGCCCCCAGTAGTTGTGTCCCCCTGTAGATTTGCCCCCAGTAGTTGTGCCCGCAGTAGTTGTGCCCCCAGCAGCTGTGCCCGCAGTAGTTGTGCCCCCAGTTAATTTTCCCCCAGTAGCAGTGCCACCAGTAGCAGTGCCTCCAGTAGCTGTGCCCCTTGTAGCTTTGCCCCCAGTAGCTGTTCCCCCTGTAGCAGTTCCCCCAGTATGTGCCCCCTGTAGATCTGCCCCCAGTAGCTGCTGTTCCCCCTGTAGATCTGCCCCAGTATGTGCCCCCTGTAGATCTGCCCCAGTATGTGCCCCCTGTAGATCTGCCCCAGTATGTGCCCCCTGTAGATCTGCCCCCTGTAGTAGTGCTCCCAGTAGTAGTGCCCCCTGTATTAGAGACGCTTTCAAATCCTAAAAGAAAAAAATATATACTTACCAGCCTCGCTCCTGCTTCCGGATCGCTGCTTCTGCTGTCTCCGTGCGCCGGCTCCTCTCTATGGGAGAGACGTCATGACGTCTCTCCCATAGCAGCGCCGCACTGACACCACGGGTCAATTTTGACCTCTAGTGTCAGTCAGGGATGCGGGCTGCAGCGGGCGCACACGGCGCTCACTGTAGACGGGGAGCAGGGAGGGAGGATTTGTAGCAGCTCTTCCCACGGCGGCGCCCTCAGGGTAGCGTCGCCCCGGGCAAAAACCCTGCTTGCCCGTGGCAAGAGCCGCTATGCGTCATTCTTGGCATCAGTGAATGCCACTGTACACTACAGATGTTGCGACCTCCCTCTGATCATCAAGAATGTGGACCATGCTGAACAGAGCAAATGAAGCTCAATGGAATGAATAATAGCAAAGGTTTACTGTAGAACAGGTCATCTGAGTGGCACTCTATATCCCCTCATCCAGCACCCCTGGTGAGTGCCATTCTGGTCAACCCCTAGGTATGGTCCTGGCAAGGTGCAGGTAAGGGTTAGAGCTAATAGGCCAAGAGGGAAGGTTTGGTAGGTGAGGGTGAGTCTGGAGGACACTGGGAGTCAGTGTAGGGACTTACAGAGTGATGCGACAGATGTGAAGCGATGAGAAAGGAACTTGTAGCATTCAGAAGTCAGGGATGTGGGCAGGAATCTCAGCGATGGTGGAAAGCTGCAGAGGAATGTGATGTCTGATAGGACTAGATCCCTTGTCTTATCCAAAAGAAGTTGTGGGGAAATGATCCTAAAGATAAACAGAGTAGATCTCAGTTGGGATTAGTGTTTAGGCAGCAGAAATCAGTGGAACTCCTGCAAATATTGTGGTTGCTGAGTCTCCATTACATCACAACATGTTGGACATTGCTGATGTTGAGGGACCCTATGCTCTGGTGGAACCCAAAGGGCAGATGAGCTTGCATTTAGTAATCAACAGCAACTGCACTCCTAGCACTATGTGAGGGGTGCCAAAGTACACACTGGGAAAAGGGATGGACGAAGGAGTTCAGTTTTGAATTTGGAACCCTCTGCCGCTCGGTTTTGCAGATTTGTGGAGTGTGCACATTAGCACAGCCCAGTGTCAACACAACCAGATGAATGTAGTCCTTTTTGGATTTGCTAAAGGGTCATCATGGGTACGTGCAGAGCCGGCCCTAGCCAATTTGATGCCCTAGGCAAAATTTTGTCTGGTGCCCCCTAGCTCCGCCGCTAGTTCTGCATCTGTACCTGCAACGCTCAGGTAGTGGGGCCGACCGGGGGGGTTACCCTGTGGGCCAGTTCAACTCTGCACAATGCCACACAGTAATGACCATAATACATATAATTTCACACAGTAAAGGAACCTTACACATATGCCCCACATTAGTAATGCCCATAATACACATAATGCCACACAGTAATGCACCTTACACATATGCCCCACATTAGTAATGCCCATAATACACATATACTGCCACAGATACTGCCACACTTGCTGGTTATACAAAAAGACCAGTATCAAACATGTAGAAACTGTCCATTCTCTTCACTATTCAGTGTGTTTGCTGGTGTCTGTTACTCCCGTTAACTGCATGCACTTTACTTTATACTGTGGGAGCTAAATGCTCTGCCCTCCAGTCTGATGTGTCCAAAAGTCACGCTGCACTGATGTTTCATATAGAAATAGCACAACGCAACTTACTGACCACGTTACAGTGCTAGATGGCAGGGGAATTTTACGGCATGGACTGACTAGGAAATAAAGTGTGCGGAGAACATTGCCCATGTTATGTCCCTGCAGACACCTGGGAATTGCACAGGGATAAGGGACACAGGATAACAGGGTCCCCCTCCTCTATGTGCACAAGCAGTATAGGTGATGTCAGGTTTCTGTGAAGCAGTCTTCCAAAATACACATGTGTTATAGAAGCCATCCAGTAATAACCTTATATAGTCAGTGAAAATGTCACAGGTCCAGGAATTGCAATTACTTGGCTTCTGCTGTCTGTCTGAGGTCTCACAAGTCAGGGGCATTCAAGCATGTCAGAGGAAGTTTAAGGCACAGTGTGCATTTTTTTTGACAAATGTAAACAGCAGTGTATACAAGTACTGATTGAATACATTTGGAAAGTAACAGTTAGTTTGCGGACTGTCCCTCCCAGCATGAGATACTGCAGGGACATGCTTGGATGCCCCTAGACATGCTTGGATGCCCTAGGCAAATGCCTAGCCTGCCTATAGCTAAGGCCGGCTCTGGGTACGTGAGCTAGAAGCTTAAATGACGTAGAAAAAGCCTTGGAAGAGTCTACCCATGAGGTCAGGAGTGAAATCCACCTGCTGGGGTCCTCAGACAGAATTACAAAAAGCATTGGGCAATTGTCTCTCATTTTCTTCAAAGAGTTGATCTTCTAAGGAAGATCTCGCGGTGATCGGCTTATTCTTATCCTGTCAGCGGTATGGAAACTCGCTGCAGGCTGACCACCCAATTGCTGAGCTACTGTAGATTAATGTCTAGGACCTCAGTATCTGAATTGATTTTAAAATGCAAAAAAGCCAAAGGACCGATTTCCAGAGCAGATTAATCAGCAAGGGGAATGAATGAATTGTGCCTTGTGTTGTACCCACATGCAGAAATTAGATTTTTGTTTGCAGAACATGATTGATTGAATGAAATGAAGCAGAGGGAAAGGCTAATTTAAGGGGGGGAGGGCATAAATAATTTTTAAACTGTGAACTGATGTGACTATTATGGGTCAGCGGAGAGTATACTGTCAATGGGACACTATTAGGGTAATTCCAAGTTGATCGCAGCAGGAAATTTTTTAGCAGTTGGGGAAAACCATGTGCACTGCAGGGGAGGCAGATATAACCTGTGCAGAGAGAGATAGATTTGGGTGTGGTGTGTTTAATCTGTAATCTAAATTGCAGTGTAAAATAAAGCAGCCAGTATTTACCCTGCACAGAAACAAAATAACCCACCCAAATCTAACTCGCTCTGCAAATGTTATATCTGCCCCCCCCTGCAGTGCACATGGTTTTGCCCAAATGCTAAAAAATTTCCTGCTGCGATCAACTTGGAATTACCCCCTATATGTACAGTTGGACACAAATACTCTTTCAACTGTCAAAATGCACCTAGAAGTGCAGGTCCCAATGTAACAAAAACATTCAGCTACACAATAATGACACATTCAGTAATATGGGTTTATTAGTATATAGGCTCACAAATATATGGAAAAGATCTGTAACTGGACCGTACTGAGAGGTGAGAAACCGTACACAGCAGTCCTAACTACTATAAGATCCCGGTGCACAAAGCTTGGTAGACACGTCAGCCCTGCTCTATCCGGTTATCACCATTATCGTGTACTGCTCTTATGTCCCCACTAGTTACATTAGTTTGTGGCGCCACCTACTGGCTAGATAGGTGTGGAAAGCTCGGAGTTGAATCTCTGCATGTTCTGTACATTTATCACTTTGTCTTCTCATGTCTTTTCTCGTTTTTCTCCCCTAGTTGTTCCATTTCCTGACACAATGGGCAGAATCACAAGGAAGATCCTAATGTACATGTCCGTCTTACTGACTGCCGCCTTTCTACTAGGAATTTTATTTACTGACCCTTTGAACCTTCCGTTGTATCACTGGAGACCTCCGTGTACCTGCTGTGATCGTAGACTGACCACTGATACTATTACACCACTGCGAGACAACCGGACATTTATCATAGCTCCATACTCTGACAATCGAATACACAATAACCGCGCAGTCCGTATCCTCAGCATTATACACCATAAAGAGGTAAAGGATCTATACTGCTGGTTTTGTTGTACCGTAAAGAAATCTGTGGAGGTTTCCCAGGCAGAGATAGACATACACACTGATCGGTTTGACTTTCCCTATGGCACAACGGACCTGGTCTGTATGGAACCACCAGGCTGCTATGCCAAGTACCTATCTGTCCATACGTCTCCTACAGGAAACATTACCCAATTACCCCTGTTCCGAATACAAAATCTGGACATGAGACCGTTTTCCGCCAACTTCACGGTCTGCATTTCCACCATGTTTGGGAATTACAGTAACGTCTTACAGTTCATACAGACCATGGAGATGTACCGGATACTGGGTGCTCAACAGGTCATGATCTACCTTAATAACTGCAGCCCACAGGTGGAAAAAGTCATTCAGTACTACATTGCAGAAGGTATTGTAGAGGTGATACCATGGCCAATTCAGCAGTACCTGAGACCGGCTCGAGCATGGCTCTATTCTATGGATGTCAAGGATATTGAGTATTATGGTCAGTTGGCAACACTCAATGACTGTATCTATCGGAACATGTTCCGGAGTAAGTTTGTGCTGCTTAATGATATTGATGAAATAATTCTGCCAATCAAACACCAGACATGGGACAGCCTGATGGAAAGTCTCCAGCAACAGAACCCAGGAGTTGGGGTTTTTCTCTTTGAAAATCACATTTTTCCACAAACCATCACCACTGATGGAAACTTCTCCAACATTTCATCTTGGAAGAGTTTGCCGGGATTCAATATACTGCAGTACATTCACCGCGAGCCAGACAGATCGGACTATTTCAATGCCCGGAAAATGATTGTGGATCCAAGGAAGGTCATTCAAACATCTGTACACTCTGTTCTAAAATCTATTGGGGATTCTAAAGAAGTCTCTCTGGAGACAGCACTGGTTTACCACTGCAGAACACCTCTTCAGAAGAGTTTAAATAAGTCATCTTTAATTGAAGATAAAACTATTTGGAGATATAATGCTTCATTGATTAGAAATGTTAATACGGTCCTAAGCCAAGTAGACTTGCAGAAATAATAACCCAAGGAAATGGTCATTAAGGTCAGATTATTCCTCCCTGATCTGCCCGATTTGGCATTTTGCCTTTTTTTCTACCAGGGTTTAAATGAAACTGAATTCAGGCGTTAAGTTCTCAGGTTTTCTGTTGGTGCAAAGGCCCTGATTGTGGGCAGTAAATCATCAGATTGATGAAGGCTTGGTATCAGTCATGGACAAACCCTTTCTGTGCGTGTGTGCGTGTGTGTATGTGTATATATATATACCCAATAGCGCTAAGAGAATGAAAGAGCAGCACCTCTAGAAGTACCTCCTGTTAGCAAAGGTTTTGGGGAAAACGGCAAACAAACAGATCTGGGGGCGATAATATTAGTACATCAGTTTAAAACAAAAAAAAAATTCAATTACATGGAATACAATTTATTCATAAAAGTACAGAATAAAACATAGTATATCTTTGTGATTTTACAGAGGACTTCTTCGTATATATCTGGTTTTACATTGTTTTTAATGTATTTCTTTGTTGAAACATACGATACAGAAGTAGAACAATAGACTAATCCGACGCATTTCTTCCCTATCGGGACTTTATCAGGGGTACTTTATCAAAATGCTCAAACAATGATATGAAGAAAATCTGATGAAATGTATAAACCTCTATTAAAACCAGGTTATCTGGATATGATACCAGACTAATAACTAGTATGAAAAATCTCAGCGTGATGTGGCTCCATTATGGAAAAAAAAGTGTCCATATACTAATATGCAGTATCTCAACGATGGTCTAAAATGACCGCTATGGAATGCAGATAAGTGTCTACCACTGAACTTTAGTAGATGTAGAACAGCCTTCTCAACATATAATAAAGTAATATTAATTCAGTGAACTTTGAGAGGAGCACATCACTCTTGTTGCATATCCCTATATTATTATTTGTGCAGAAGGCTGTTCTGTATGAAATTATACTTGGGCCCTCCTACCCACCCTTATGTCATGTATTAAAAAAAGGACATGCACAGTTTTAACAAACCAAGCACTTCAATGACAGAGACCAACTTTTGTGGCTGAGGTGCTTGGTTTGTTTGGGCCGCCACAAAGCAATTTTTTGGAATGACTAAAATGACTTACATCATTAAAGAGGAGTTTGAGGATGAGTGTGTTGGTGGTGGAGTTCGCATATGCTGATCCAAACTGCTGGTAGCTGATACTGGATTGCTTGTTATTATTTTACAACTTATTATAATTTTGTAAAATAAATTTCATGAACTCGCTGCAAATGACATAACAAGGAGGAGGTGCCTAGATGGTTAACATCCCTACCTCTACTAACTTTAACCTCACAAATGTTACAGATGCCTTTGCAAATGTTGTCAGGATTTGGGTAAATTAATTCCACACCCAATAGGTGGATTTTTTGGGTCTTATGCCCAGGCAAGACAATGGCCTTCTTTTTAACACTAGTAAAAACACAAACAACCTCCTCATCATTGACATCCTCATTAGCGTCAGATAGTACACACATACCCCCCTCATCCTGTTACACTTCCACGCTCGCATCCTCAATTTCTATTATGTTATCACCATCTTTACATTGTTGGTTTTCCGTCGTTTTGCAATGCAAACCAATTTGGATGAGATCGATCATTGTCCAAATTACTGCCGTCGCCCAGTGTGTAGGGCACATAAGCCTTGGAGAGTGGTTGTTACTTTATCTGTCACCACTTCATTAATCAACTCCTGTCATTTTTCTAGCACAGCCCGTAACATGGTAGTTAGGAGCTGAATGGTTGGTACTTTATCTCTCTCCATTTTATCACCCTCCAAGGCTTAGTAAATCTGCCTCTGAGTGAGAAGATGTTAAATCATCATGTGCGGCTACAGAAGAAGATGACTGACTGACAGCAGTTCTAGGATCACCAATTACAAATAAATGCCAAGGCCTGAGCTTTTCCTTGCCACTGCATGTTGTGTATGTCATGTGGGCTAATTTTGTGTTTCAGCAGTAAACTTGCCTGTATTAAAGGTGATGTATTTCTTTTAAAAATTTTGAAATATATTGTTTTGATTTCATCTGCCCTTTCTTAATCTCTCTATGTTCTTAAGCACTGACTTTAGTAGATGTTGAAGTACTAATATCATCATGACTGGCAGCTGCCGTGACAATAGTACTTGGTTGCTACTGCTGCTCATCTATTGACTGATTGTTATCAATATTGACCAACAGTGTGTCAAAGTCAAAAATATTACATACAGAAAACATACAAACTCCAAACAGATGAGTCGCTGTGCGTGCGAATACATGCAGCATGCACAGCAATGTATGGTAACATACGCATTCACACAGACAAGCCACAAAGATATATTCAACACATATTTCATACCACACATAAATTAAACATGTCAAGCACCAGATATTATAATGTATTAAATTATATAATAGAGTATAACATCATGTATATGTATTAATAGAACGGAACAAGATAAACATGTCATGCTTGGTGTCAAAATAATCAGGGGAATGAGTGTGTTAATTTGATACCTGTGATTAGATTGTAGCACATTGCAATGAGTAGTTATGATTGAATGTATGAATATGAAGCCACAATTCAAATGAGAACAAAAGACATTCCTGCATCTTCAAGGCTGAACGTTGCTTGCATAGGAACTGACCAATGACACCTCATGAATGAGAAAGTTCCCTCCCCTGGACCAATAACAGAAGACATGTACTACCCCAAAATACACAGTATATAGATGATTCGAGTCACACAAGAAGTTTTGTTTTGCTGGTTGCTGTTCCAGTGGCTGTTTTTTGCTGAGAGAGAGAGATGGAGCGTAGTGTGCATTGAGGGAAATAGTAATTGTATGCTGGTTGTAACTGTAATGGATTCTTTTGTAACCATCTACTTTTTGTGTAATTGTAACATTATAACTGAATGATATATACTGTACATGTGATATATTGTATACATATCCTTTTAATATCAAATATATTCATCACTGAGCGTTGGAACTCAGACAATGTGTGCGAGGGCTTGTTTTCTCTTAAGGGATGTAGTGTTTGCGATGTACAGCGCACTTTTATCGTATATGGTGATAATGTCGATATTATCTTAAACCATAAAGCTATACCTCTAAATACACTTTTACCTTGGAGCCGTTATGGCCGCTAGACTGAATATACACGCTACGCACTTTGCACGCTATTTGCGTACAGAGTCCCGTAAGTTGTACGGTCTTAGCATATCAATGCCACGCTGGGGGTACAAAGTACACACAGCGCGCGCACACTCAATTGATAACCTTTAAACCTTATTAGTAACACAATGTAATGATATGATTATATTTTAAACCTTTATGCAGCAAAGCACTGCAATGATGTTATACCTTAAACCTTAAGTAGCGCTGATGGTATAAAGTACCCGCAGTGCGTACACCTTATCAATACACTCTTAAACCTTATATAGTTAAATACGCTTTAAACCCTAGCAGGGAAATGAGGACACAACACTGATATGCAGTTAACCAAAGGGTTCTAAGGCCACAGTGGATTATTTCAAAAGGGATAACAGTACAAATTATACACTACAGGCTAACAAGATAAATCTACAACAGAATAATGGCTACAGAAAATGTACATACGTGAGAATGTTCGCTTGCGCAACCTGGACCAGTCCTCCGCTCATCAGGTAGATGGCGTTCAGAGTCTTCTGACCAGCCAGGCAGCAACAGGCTTTTTATACACAACTTCCATACACAATATAATGGTCACTGTAATCTCATTGTCCATTGGACACAGAGATGCATCTTTACATTACAGGAGAGGTCATAGGTTGATTTGAAAAGGTGGGCGATGTTTTTCTCAACTGCTCTTGGGGGTGGTATCCTCTGGATTCCCGCCGCATACATAATATACAGTAAATACAGTTTATATCTATATTCTACTTCTGCACATAACTATACACTGGAACATGCGATCTTTCTCTAACCAACACCGGAATGTTACCCTTAAAATACCCTACAGCTGGATACTAGACATCACCTTCTAACCTTAGTCTGTCCCTTCCTATCATGCAAAGGCGAATCCCTTAGCCCTGGAATAATTTAAACTGTTGATACTTGCTGATGTGGTGCGGGTGGCTATGTGTAAAATGTGCACTATTTGGGTTAAATATGTAATGTTCTGATAACCCTCTATGCGCTCACAAACCCCTTCGTAAATACCCATACCATGCGCAGGAACGCGGGAGCGATCATGCGCAAATTGCGGATATGTGCACGCACGGCGGAACAAGTGCACGCGCAGCGGGCATGTGTATGGGGTTAGTACATGGTGTATGCATAACAATATTTTTCGACTTTGACAGTCCACCCTTTGGCAGTCAACAATAACTGCCACTATCTAAACATTAAACAGAAAAATATACTATACAATATCTACAGATGATTGGATGGTAGGAGGAGAGGTGTAGGTGGGAAATGTATGACCTAGTGGGATAGTAATAGCATGTATGTATGAAATCCATGTCTGAGGGACATGTATCATCGTGCCGTATATGTTCTAGATAAGCTTTGAGGTATTGCGAAGTATACATTAAATCCTTCTTATCCCGTATTAAGGGTCTGTAAGTGGGCCAACCAACACTACCGAGCTCTTTTTGGCTTCTTGTTCCAACAAATGGGGTGCACATTTAGTTGATGATACATGGAGGGGGAACATATGTGAATGCTAATATGTGGATATCACCTGTCGACTATGTGCGTCACTACCTTAAGGTTGTAGAGATGAAGATAAGAAACATATCAAAAATACATTCACATAACATTTGCGTAATCATTCTTGGGTGTTGATTGAAGTCTTTTCCGGATGGGTGTATTTTTGCTGAGGGAAAACAAAGGAAAAACGGGTGAAAGAAATGGGCCGTGGAATCACGTCTTATCACAACATTGTCTCTATTGATGGGTCATAAATTAAATCTGCTGCAGTACCAATGCCCCCGCTCCTTAAACTCATCACTTTGGTACCGTGCTTGCCCCGCATTAAAATTCGAACACCTAAATATCAAGCCAATAATTATGACGACTCCCAGGATATGAAGGAGAAACTTTCCTACACTCATGATAACATTTTGAGCCCATTCTCCTAAACCTGAGAACCAATTGCGTGGGTTCAACCATGAGACCCAGCCGGTCAGTTCATTACTCACAGCAGTAAGGGTAAGGTTGTGTCTCCTTCGGAACTCCCACTTCAACTGCAAGATATCGTCCATCTTTTGATCTATGACCTCGGTTGGGTCATCAGTGCTGTTTGTAACATACGTGCAGCACTTCACACCATACTGAGTTGCCAAAGTGACACAGTACCCGCCTGTCACCGCTGTGATATAATTGAGGACCATCCTGTGCGGGATCAGTTCCGTTTTGTAAGCTTGCAACTCCCTTCCTGTATACCTGAAGGTGTCATCATACATCTCGGTGATATTATCTATCAGGTTCGCTAGCGCGTGGATATACCTATAATTTATAAATCCTCTGGCAGTGCGGGTGATGTCTAGCGTGAGTAGGAATTGAATCCCGGTGGATTCGTGGATTAAATCAGAGGCTGCGTGCTCTGTCCTATCTATGAGGTGTCTCTTAACGATGTGTTCATAGTGAGTATGAGTATAAGGAGCTTGAGCACTGCGGTGAACGTCTTTCATCTTATCATGGGTTATGGTCATTACTTCTGGCAACACTCTTCCAATAGATAAGGAGGAGAAAGAAAGACTCTGTGTTGGGGCACACTTGAAAATTTATGAATTTATTAAAACTTAACTTTTAATATTAATGTCACATAAAAAACATAAATTCATTCGTGATATGAAAGATTTCAAGACCGGTAACGTCTTCCATTGGAAGAATACCAACACACGCAGGGAATATTCCAAATTCCAAGACAGGTACTCATCTTCAGAAGCGGAATCATCTGGAGGTGAAGACCCCCCAGATTCAGGTGATAGGGAGGCTGACTTATATAACTACAGAGACGACCTCAGCCCCAATACATCAGCCCATTTTTTAGGGGCTGGCAGGGGTGGAGGGAGACCAAAATTTCGTCAAAGAGGAAGACGAGGAGGGGGAGCAAAAAACCAACGGGATCCAACAGAATGGCAACAACCAGGACCACCGAGATACCCCATCAGAACCAACCGGAGGAAATAACTGACCATCTCAAAGTGATCAATTTATCCAATAAAACCCTGACTGATGATCACTTTAAGGTTTTTACCAAAGGACTCTCCTTCTCACCTTCACAACATCTAAATCGTTTTGCATGGGAAAAAGATCTGAAACTTTTTGGACGCAAACTGCTCCTAAAAAAATTCTTTGCCTCACGAACTCTGTCACCATTTCCCTTGGACCCAGACGAAATCTCTCAATCATTGACTGCTGAAGAGTTAGAAGCCATCAACACTCTGGAAGAACTACAAATGTCCAACCAAGATCCTTCCGACAAGCAGTCCAGACCACGATGCAAGAATAAATCGGTTTTCTTTCCTCCCGAACACATTTCAGCTGAAATAAAGATCTTTCAAGAACTTGTCTCTAGAGATCTGGACAAAATATACCTACAATCAAGAAAGAACCCTAATTATGGAGACAATTTAAATACAACAGAGCGTAAAACTTTACGAGAGATACAATCCTGGTCAGATTTAGTCATTAAACCTTCCGACAAAGGGGGTAACATAGTACTATGGCCGAAGGTAATGTACACCACCGAGGCCATGAGACAGTTGGGAGACACACAATGCTATAAACGCATACTCTTTGACCCCACAGATAACTTTAGGATTGCTTTAAACAGGATTTTGGATCGGGCTCACTCCATGGGCACCCTCACCAAAGAAGAAAAGACATATCTCACGACTGATAAACCAAAAACTCCTACCCTTTACCTACTGCCAAAGATACATAAAAATATCAATGTCCCACCGGGGCGCCCTATTGTATCTGGTCAAGGGGGACTACTGGAAAAACCCAGCGTTTTTTTGGACTTACACTTGCGCCAACATGTGCTCAACCTTCCCTCTTACTTGAGGGACACCACCGATGTACTTCAAAAATTGAATGACATCAGACTGGATGATAACCACCTCCTGGTCACCCTCGATGTCGAATCTCTATACACTAGCATCAATCATCAGGTGGGCATACGCGCAGTACAGTACTTCCTGAGCATGGTCGACGACAGTGAATTCCATAACTTTCTGATTGAACTTTTGGAATTCGTCTTAACTCGTAATTATTTCACTTTTAATGACAACTTTTACCTTCAAATCCAGGGCACAGCGATGGGTGCCTCCTGTGCCCCAACTTATGCCAACCTATACTTAGGCTGGTGGGAAAGAGAAATCGTCATGCATCCCGACAATGATAAATTCACTCGACACATCGTAGCCTGGTGGCGTTACATTGACGATATCATCCTGATTTGGGAAGGCGATGAGAAATTACTACTATCCTTTATTGAAGAATTAAATTGCAACAACATCAACCTCAAACTTACGCATCATATCAGCACCAACCAAGTATCTTTTTTGGATCTCAATATATATAAAAACTCAGATGGTCTTTTACAAACTGAACTGTATCGCAAAACGACAGCTACCAATAGTCTTCTTCATCAAACTAGCTCGCATTTTCCACCTACCATTACAAACATCCCGAAAGGGGAATTCTTGCATCTTAAAAGGAATTGCTCAGACCTCAACACCTTTAGACAGAAGAGTGATGAACTTACTACGAGATTACTAGAACGAGGCTACAGCCATCGCTCTATCAAAAGAGCTAAATGGCACACAAACCAAATACCGAGAAATGAGCTGATCTTTCCGAACAAAAAAACTGTGAACAAATCTGAGCAAGAGAACACCTTGAGGTTTGTGGGAACCTTCTGTAAGGAGTGGAAAATGATCAAAGAATCCATTGACAAACACTGGCCAATCTTACACCTGGACGAAGATCTCTCCAAGACTATAGGACAGAAGGTATCCATGAGCTGGAGACGGTCCAGAAATCTCAAGGACAGACTCACTAGTAGCCATTTTACCAGGAATCCCAAGAAAAATACGACTCTCAAAGGCTCCTTTCCTTGTGGAAACTGCAAAGCATGCTCGCATATGACCAAGATGTTCACCATACGAGACCGTTATGACAATCTACTCACCATCGAACAATTCATTAATTGCAATGCCATTGGAGTAGTATATTGCATCTACTGCAGTTGCAACATGAAATACGTGGGCATCACCACAAGAGCCCTTAAACAACGCATCCTAGAACATGTTGGTTCAGTGAGGAACGCCTCAGCCGATCTCTCCAAAAATAAGAAATTAACCTCTGTCGCACGGCACTTCCATCACCATCATGGGAGTAACCCAAATGACTTGAAAGCCTTTGGATTAGAGAAAATCATTTTGGGAATACGCGGTGGAGACCTCATGAAAGAGCTACTCAGACACGAATCTGAATGGACCTTGAAATTGGACTGCTTAGCACCTAAAGGCATGAACGAATATATAAACTATGCAGCCTTTCTCTAAACATCATCACTAACAAATCAACATACACACTATCATCTTCTACCCTTTCCTCTTCCCTTTATTATTTTACTCACCCCCCTTCGCTTCTTTTTATACCCAGTCATCACTACTGGTATCCCTCTAGATTCACTACACCCCCCTTTTAATCTCATATAATTATTGGTCACCTTCCCCTTATCCCACACCTGCCTCACCTACAGCCCCACGCTTATCACCTTTTATCTACTTTCATCATTTTTACCTTCGCTCTTTGTCTCCTTAAGCATCACTTTTAATTTTAATTGTTGATGGTTTTACCATCCTCTCACATTTCAAGGTTTTAATACCTCATCACAACCAATCATAACCCACTACAGTCCTATGCATGGGGAACCTATACAATTAGGCTGCCTCGCAACGGCTCAACTCTTACAGGATGCTTTAACAAATAATATTTGTCAATTTTTTCCTAGCTACGAATTATCATTTTTCATATATTTTATTTATTTATTAATTATTAATTTTTATTATTTATTATTTTTTATTTATTTTTTATTTTAATTATATTTAATTGCATCTATTTCTTTATATACCTAACTTCGTTTCCGCCTTAGTTATTTGCCATAATTAATAATACCTTTCCAGGCATTTATCGCTCATACTGACCTACTCACTATTATCATTAATATATATTTTTTTTGTAATATCAGCGTATGTTTTTTGAGTATTCTTAATTTTCTATTTATTATTTTTTCAGTGATTCATATATGGCTTAAGTACTGAGGACTTTAGTATAATAACGCATGCTGTTGCAACCTGCTGATCTATATGAATGCATCGCACCGCTGCTAAATCCTGATAGAACACCAGCATGTGAATTTGGTCACAAAGCAACGGTTAAATAGCAAAGATCAACAAATGTGCCGAACGTCACGCACCCGTGAAACCAAAGAATGCCACTTCCAGCTAGATGTTATTCCCCACTAGACGCGGCCTCCAGGACGGCAACGATCGCGAGACTTCTGGCCGAGACGAGATTCCCGAGACGCGATCGCGTGATTCCTGATACAGATCATTCTAATGATCTGTACATCTAGCCACCTTCACATGATCTTACTAACTATGCGCATGGCAAAGACTTTAGATCTCTAAGTAATCAAAACTTTCCTTCTCCCCTAAACGGGGACGTCGTCACTTTTTTGGACTTCCGGCCTCCAACCAATCCATACTCGGCATGATGCCAAGCCTTCTTTGTCTCCTCCCCTCTTTTTACCTTAAATACAGCAGCTTTCCCTAATGCCCTGACACAGTGAACAAGCCATCCTGGTGAAACGGTCCGTCTGTGCTCAGTGATGCTGAACTTTTCCTAGTTCAGATCACTAAATGGTATCCCCTGGTATTGTATGTGCCTATTTGGGACTTTTTATATTACTAAATAGTCATTTGACTTATATATTAATATTTTTTCTTCTCTGTGTTTGCTTACCTGATCCACAATTGTGATTGAATTTTTTCTAAAATTGATTAATGACTTCCCTTTTCTTTCCCCTACCTAATGCATATGCTTTCAGCCCTTCTTTTGGTTAGCTGAACTTTGTACCATCCAGTTACAAGTTTATTTCTTTGTAAATTATGATTGCTATCCATTGCAGCACACCTCAGGCTCTATTTAAGATATTGGTCTTTAGACTCAGCATATTAGCCTGCCACACACTGATTGTTGGTGATCACACCATTTTTTCTTCAACCCCTTATCTTTTTGATAAAGCTAACTATTTATCTTATTACATTCACTATAAAATGGGTAAGAGACTCAGTACGCAATTGGCGTATGGGGTACCGTAAGGGTACGCACTTAGCGTAGCAGACGCTTATCCGTGGTCGAGACACACATGCGACACGCTCACTCACAGCTTAACGCGTGGTGTCGAGCACGCTATAGGCGGCCGACAACCGTAATGCTACGCTACTAGCGTAGCGTACGCTCGTGACCACGAGGAGAACACGAGCGGCGCAGACGCTCACGGGATGACACTCAGTAAACCTTGTATGCAACACAGTGAAATATTGAGTTTGTACTGTAAACCTTGGTTTTGTAATGTGAGCACAATGCAATGCTAATTAACCTCTATTGTATGAAAGCCTCTTGAGCGATTGAGACACTCTGAATACTCTCAGCAATGTAATAAACACACAATACCTTGCTAAGGTTCCAACACCTTTACTAACAATATCTAGCTATGTAAAAGTTAAAACAGTTAACAGTTCATACACTACAGGCTAACATCAATATCTAAGCAGAATAACTACACATAAATATACAATATCGTCACAATCTTATACAATAACAGAGAGAGAGAGAATATGGCAAATACAAACAGAGATTTAGAATGGTCACAGAGAATAACTTACACACACTGGGGAATGATCGCTGCGCAGTCCTGGTACCAGCTCCGAGTTAGTCAAGATGAAAACCGTTTGTGGAGAGAAGACTGAGCTGGCCAGGCTGGCTGTCCTTATATACACTGCGTACAGTATACTACAAAGGGACCTACAATCTCATTGTTCATTGGACACAGGAATGTCTCCCCGCATCATAACAAAAGGTCATAGGTTAGTTTGAACAGGTGGGCTGTGACTATATCAAACTGCTCAGGTGGGAGGGAATCTGAGAATTCCCGCCGCATGGATAATGAACCGCAAATATAGTAGATGTCCAGAAACTAATAGACGTAACTATACGCAGGAGCAATTAATCTTTACCTAACCAGCACCGGATTGTTTCTAATAAAATGTTCTTTAGTTAGGTACCAAACACCACTGCTCAAATCCTGTCTGACCCTTCATATCTAGCAAAGAGAAATTTCTCTGTCCAGCGACCAGTTACATTAAACAAACTTACAGTCATTATTAAGGGGAACATTATCTATAAAACATACTATTTGGTTTTATTATTTAACGATTGAGTCGCCCGCTAGACGCACACAAACTCTACCGTAAATGCACATACCACGCGCTCGAGCGCATGGCCGAGGAGGCGCCATCACGCAGCTGCGAGTATCCGCACGCACGGGAGAGAATGTGCACGTGCAGCGGGCAAGCGCATGAAGTGAATATATGGCAACGTGTAGCATGATATTTTTCCGACTTTGACAGTCCACCCTTTGGCAGTCATCAATAACTGCCACTTCCTAAAACAGTTCAAAAAAAGAAAAATATATGTCATAATGTAAATACCATTTTATGATTGGGTAAAGGGAGGAGAGGAGCAGGTGGGAAAAAGGTATGACCTAGTGAGATAGTAGAAGCATGTGTGTATGAATCCATGTTTGAGGGGTCATGTACCATCGTGCCATATGTGTTTTAGATCAAGCTTCGAGTTATTGCGAAGTATATATTTGAATTCCTTCTTATCCCGTATTACGGGTCTGTGGATGGGCTGTCAAACTTTACCGAGCTCTTTTCGGCTTTTGGTTGCAACAAATGGGGGAGCACATTTAGTTGATGATACATGAATGGGGGGATATGTGAGTGCTGATATCTGTATCTATATTCCCTATCGACTATGTGTGTCATTACCTGAAGGTTGTAGAGGTGAAGATAAGAAGCAATTATTATACATGCAGTCATAAACTATGTGAGTTTAATATGCATTTGCCGATTGAGGTCTTGTCTGAAGTCTTGTCTTGATGTACATGTTGTCTGATGTCTCTCGGTGCTTTTGCTATAAATAACAAGCAAAAGTTGTTCCATTGTCCATAAAGTTACAGTCTCTAAAGTGTTGGGCTATCGTAAAAGTTAAAGTCACTAGGGAAATTGGGGC
This sequence comes from Pseudophryne corroboree, assembly GCF_028390025.1. Lineage (NCBI taxonomy): Eukaryota > Metazoa > Chordata > Amphibia > Anura > Myobatrachidae > Pseudophryne > Pseudophryne corroboree. The sequence goes on from NW_026970256.1 coordinate 129,499, forward strand.
TTGTAGCATAGTTCATCAATGGTCTGTATAAAAGAGGTTGTCAAATTCTTCTTCCAAGCGGGTGTCTTTGTACCTTGGAGGAAAACAAAGGAGAAACGGGTGAAAGAAACGGACCGTGGAATCACATTTTCATCACAACATTGTCTCTATCGTTGGGTCATAAATCAAATTAGTTGTTGTTATTACAGTGTCCTCGCTCCTCAGACTCATCACCCTGGTACTACCTTTACACTTTGTTAAAGCCCGAACGCATCTAAATATCAAGCCAACCAATATGACGACTCCCAGAATACACAAAAGAAATTTCCCTACATCCATAATAATATCTTGGGCCCATTCTCCTAAGCCCGAGAACCAATTTCGTGGGTTCAACCATGACACCCAACTGGTCAGCTCATTACCCACAGCAGCGAGTGTGAGATTGTGTTTCCTTCGAAACTCCCACTTTAATTGTAAAATGTCATCCATCTTTTGGTCTATGACCTCGGCCGGGTCCTCTGTGCTGTTTGTAATGTACGTGCAGCACTTTATTCCATATTGAGTTGCTAGGGTACACAATACCCGCCTGTCACAGCTGTGAGGTAATTGAGAATCATCCTATGCTGAACCAGTTCTGTTTTGTAGGCTTGTAACTCTTTCCCAGTGTACCTGAACGTGTCGTCATACATTTCGGTGATATTGTCTAATAAATTTGCAAGCGCAGATATATATTTATAATTTATCACTCCTCTGGCGGTACGAGTGATATCTAACGCGAGTAGGAATTGAATCCCGGTGGATTCATGGATCAGATCAGAGGCTGAATGCTCTGTCCTCTCTATCAGGTGCCGTTTAACGACGTGCTCGTAATGAGTGTGAGTATAAGGAGCTTGGGCACTGCAGTGAATATCTTTCATTTTGTTATGGGTTACAGTCATTACTTCAGGCAGTACTTTTCCAATATAGCACAATCCCTCTGAGTTTGGGGCAAGCCACTTATACGCCTTTCTCCCGCATATGAAATATGCATCATCGGGGAGAACATATGGGACGGAGTATGACATTATCATGTTACAAATTTTCCATGTGAAATCTCCTAACCCTAATTCTCCCATCTGTTTAGTACACGTATCAGGTTGTACGATATGTGCACAGTATCCTGGTGATACTTCTCCAACTCGCATGGTCCTACTTCCTAGAGTGTACCTATACCGGAAATATTTTCCATGGTCGGCTATCTGGCGTATAAGTTCTGTGTCTATGGGCATTCTGTCGGGTCTGTATGAAAAGGTCATGGTTTGATTACTCCATGACACTTCCCAATTTCCCGGCTTTCGGGGATTGGAAATGTTAAAGCACACTAAGGACCTATCCACATGATATTGGTGGAGCTTCAAACTAGGAGGACTAGAGATATTAAACCTCTTGTCCACCGGCCTCCCACCACTTAGCTCAAGTACCTCTCCTACAGTTAAAGGGAATGGTACTAGTCCTGATTTGCTATGACCTTGAGGTACTTGAGAGCATACCCAACAGTCTGTCTGGTTTAACACTTTACCCACTAAGGAGTGATAGTCACTCAATGGATGCCGGTCCATGTGAACATTAAAACTGGACTGACATTTCTTTATGCACCCATCCTCAACTATATTGTCACAATGCCTACAGATGCAGTTCTCTTCAGCTAACAATCCTTCACAATTCCTTCTATTGTCAATGCTACCAGATCGTTTTCTGATACTCGTCTTTACTCTGTGATTATGTTGCTCTTGGAAATTTATGCCTACATCCTGGTCATCAGAACCCATTCCCGATCCTTTCTCGACTTCTATGGTACTCTCACCGGAACAGACTGCTCTGGTCAACATCATGGTCAACAGGAAAATCCGGATCACAGTCTCTTGGGGCAAGTCCATCTTAGAGGAGTAAAGGAGAAAAATAAGAAGGGGGAAAGGAAATAGGAGGGAGGTGGGAACTGGAGAAAATAACAAATGGGAAAAAGAAATCTGGTTCGACAAGTTTCCGGTCTTATTATTCTCAGCGCTCAGGTGTCGTCTCAATCCTCCCTGAACAGACACTCCAGTGATACAACCTCTACCGTCTGTTCTTTATCACGGGACCTCTCTGGGTCAGTGACCTTTTTACAATGAGACGAATGGACCCAAGTCTCTCTCTCGGCAACCTTCAATGCTGTTGTGCTGGTCAATAAGACTTGATATGGTCCTTCCCATCTGTCAATAAGGCAACCTGAGCGTAGAAAATTCTGTATCATTACATAATCCCCAGGTTCAATGTCATGACAATTACTGTCCGGCAGATCAGGAATCACCAACTTTAGATTATCATTCTGATTCCTCAATTGCTTACTCATCTTAACCAAGTACTTTACGGTTACTTCATTGTTACATTTCAAATCATCCTGGGGGTTAATCATAACATGGGGTTGTCGACAAAACAGAATTTCAAAAGGAGATAGATTAAGAGGGGACCTGGGAGTGGTTCTGATGCTGTATAATATGATTGGCAAAGCTTCAGGCCATAACAGTCCTGTTTCAGTCATTACCTTGCTCAATTTATTTTTAATAGTGCTGTTTACTCTTTCCACCTTCGCACTCGCCTGGGGGCGGTACGGAGTGTGCAGCTTACTATTAATTCCCATCAACTTACACATTGTTTGAAAGACTTCACCTGTAAAATGGGTACCCCTATCACTTTCAATGATTCTAGGGATACCATACCTACACACAAATTCCTGCACAATTTTCTTTGCAGTAAATACAGCGGTATTTGTGGCCGCGGGAAATGCTTCAACACAATTTGAGAACACATCAATACAGACCAATACATATTTTAAATTTCTACAAGGTGGCAATTGTATGAAATCAATTTGTATTACCTGGAAAGGACCATCTGTCGGAGGGATATGGGATGGCTCTGTCGGTATTGCCTTTCCGATATTCTTCCTCAAGCAGGTGAGACATGTCATCGCTCTTTTACCCGCATGGGAAGAAAATCCTGGGGCGCACCAATAAGCTCTTACCAACTTACACATTCCTTCTTTGCCTAGATGAGTCAGCCCATGTGCCGCTTCCGCTAGCTTGGAAGGTATGCTCTGGGTGCCACTGGCTTACCCTGTCCGTCTGTCCAGAGTCCTGAGGACTCCTGGCCATATCCTTTGGACCTCCAACTGCCTTTTCTTGTGGTGAACACAAATTTTGCATTTCACACAATTTCTGTGTGTTTACAGTATTAAATACCATTAGTTGTGTACTGTCTGTTTGTATGGGGTTACTAGCTGCTGATTTAGCAGCTTCGTCTGCTCGGCTGTTACCAAGTGATACCAGGTCTTGGCTATATGTGTGAGCTTTACACTTGATAACAGCCACTCTGTCGGGTTCCTGTATCGCTGTTAGAAGTCTTTTGATGTGGGCTGCATGCGCTACGGGTGTGCCAGCTGCCGTCATGAAATTTCTGAGGCGCCATAGGGCCCCGAAATCATGGACTACTCCGAAGGCGTACCTAGAATCTGTGTAAATATTGGCTGATCTGCCCTTAGCCAATTCACATGCTCTGGTTAGGGCAACCAGTTCAGCAACTTGTGCTGAGTGTGGTGGGCCTAGCGGTTCCGCTTCTATGGTACCTTGGTCATCTACGACTGCGTATCCAGTACACAAGTCTCCCGAGTCCGTCTGTCTGTGACAACTACCGTCAGTGTAGAAAGTATAATCTACATCTTCCAGTGGGTTGTCACTGATGTCAGGCCTTGCCGTGAAATTTTGGGTCAAATATTCCATACAATCATGCGTGTCATCCCCTGTATTAAATCCTCCTTCGCCATCACTCTCATCCTCCACCCTTTGTGCCTGTCCAGGCACACCTGGGAGATACGTTGCAAGATTTAATGCGCTGCATCTCCTTAAGGTGATGTTTACGGGGGCCATCAATGCCAATTCCCATCTTGTAAACCGCGCTGATGAGACGTGTCTGGTTTGGGCCGAATTCAGTAAGGCTGACACTGCATGTGGTGTATGAATTGTGAGGTTGTGACCTAGCACTACATCTTCGCTCTTTCTGACTAGCAATGCTATTGCTGCAATGCTTCGCAAGCATGTGGGGAGGGATCGCGCTACAGTATCTAGCTGAGCGCTATAGTAGGCTACCGGCCTGCTGGCATCACCATGCTTCTGGGTTAAGACACCTGCTGCGCACCCAGCACTCTCTGTTCCGTACAGCTCAAAGGGTTTCCCATAGTCAGGCATACCTAATGCCGGTGCCTGCGTTAGGCACTGTTTAAGTCTCTCAAATGCCATCTCAGACTCGTCTGTGTGCGAAATCCGATCAGGTTTGTTTGAGGAGACCATCTCCTGCAAAGGTAGGGCTAGTATGGAAAAACCTGGAACCAGTTACGGCAATACCCACACATTCCTAAAAATGTTCTAATCTGTTGCTGGGTTTGTGGCAGGGTCATGTCACGAATTGCTTGAATTCTATCAGCGGTAAGGTGTCTCAGTCCTTGTGTTAGACAGTGTCCCAAATACTTCACCCGGGTTTGGCATAATTGTAACTTGTCCTTGGAAACCTTGTGTCCTGTGTCTGAAAGATGAAACAGGAGTTGTTTCGTATCTCTCAGGGACGCTTCCAGTGAATCTGAACACAGCAGTAAATCATCCACATACTGTATCAATATTGATCCACTCTCTGGTTGGAAAGACTGTAAACAATCATGCAGGGCCTGTGAGAAAATACTTGGACTGTCTATGAAACCTTGTGGTAATCGAGTCCAAGTGTACTGAACTCCTCTGTATGTGAATGCGAATAAGTATTGACTGTCAGGGTGCAGAGGTACCGAGAAGAAAGCGGAGCAGAGGTCAATCACAGTGAAAAATTTGGCAGTGGGAGGGATTTGCATAAGGATGACAGCTGGATTTGGCACTACGGGGAATTGACTCTCAACTATTTTGTTGATCCCTCTTAGATCCTGCACTAATCTGTAACCCCTCCCCCCACTCTTTTTAACAGGGAAGATGGGACTATTGGCAGTGCTGGACGTTCTTACCAGAATGCCCTGTTGTAGCAAACGCTCTATTACAGGGTAAACTCCTAACTCCACCTCTGGCTTCAGAGGGTATTGTGGGATCTTTGGAGCTATCCTACCATCTTTTACTTGCACAACTACTGGGGCTACGTTTGCCATTAATCCAGTGTCTTGTCCATCCTTGGTCCAAAGTGATTCCGGTATCTGGGAAATCATTTCCTCTACCTTGGACGGACACCTATTTACAACAACAGTGTGTGACATTAATCTTGTTGGGGAGTCTAGCATATCCTGCGCTTCCTGAGCGTGGTTTTCGGGTATGTCCAAGAACACACCTTCAGGAGTACAGTATATGACGCATCCCATTTTGCACAGTAAATCTCTCCCTAGGAGATTAGTCGGAGCCGATGCAGCCAGCAGAAAAGAATGCTTGGTATGCAAAGGCCCTATCGTAATCTCTGCAGGTTTGCTTAAAGGGTAGTGCTGTACTACTCCTGTTACTCCCATGGCTGGAATTGTTTTACCAGTGGTTCTCATGCCCACGGTCGAATTTATCACTGACTTGGCCGCCCCCGTATCTACAAGGAAATTTAGAGATTTACCAGCTACATCAATTGTGACCTCGGGTTCACTTCCAAGGCTCGCAATTAATTTTACTGGCTGCAGATTACAGGTGTGGCCCCGCCGCTATGGTGCGTGGTGACCTCCCTGCATTGCGCTGGCAGCTATTACCTGTGAAGGGGGTAAATGGGAACTATCAGTGACTTGCCAGTCTCTTTTTGGGGGATACCTTTTTGTTTCCCCTGCGTGTGGCTCATAACTCCGTCTCTGCGGTCCTTGATCCCAATTTCGTGTGTCATGTCGTTGTCTAGGGGGTTGCTATGATTTTGGTGCATTTTTCGATCTACAGTCTCGTGCAAAATGTCCCTCCTTATGACAGTAATAACAAGTTACCACATTTGACTTACCCACAGGGGTCGGAGATTTATACAGAGGTGGCCTTGTGGTCAGGGCCTGTATACTTACGGCCATTAACTTATCACTTTGTGACTCCCTGTATCTGGTGATATTCCGATCATGATCAATAGCGGCCTCTCTCAAAGTAGCCACCGACAGACCTCGCCAACATGGTTGGGTGGTCTGTACCCTCGTCCTCAATACTTCCTTTAAACCATCCATTAACACAGATACTGCTACTTCTCTATGATTCACATTTGTCTTAATGTCTTCTATGCCTCTATACTTAGCCATATCCTGTAGTGCCCGATGAAAATAATCAGCAGCTGTTTCTCCCTCTTTTTGTTTGATGGAGAAAATTTTGTTCCATTTGACAACAGCTGGAACATACTCTTTTAACTGTAAATTTATTCTCTTTACATTATCTTGGTTGTACACGTCCGTAAGGGGTACCTCTTCATCTAATTTACAGTCAGCTATAAATCTCGCTGAGTCGACATTGGAGGGTAAACATGCCCTCAGCAATATCTGCCAGTCTTTGTTATTGGGCACCACAGTGTCTTCTATCCCTGTATACTTAGCCATTTCCTGTAGTGCCCGATGAAAATAATCAGCAGCTGTTTCTCCCTCCTTTTGCTTGATGGAGAAAATTTTGTTCCATTTAGCAACAGCTGGGAAATATACTCCCAGCTGCAAGTGAATTCTTTTCACATTATCTTGATTGTACTCCTCAGTAAGGGGTACTTCTTCGTCTAGTCTACAGTCAGTTATAAAACTCGCTGAGTCAACATTGGAGGGTAAACATGCCCTCAGCAATGTCCGCCAATCTTTGTTATTGGGCTCCACAGTATGTCCTAGCTCTCTAATGTACTTCTGGCTTGCAACTAGATCTTTCCTAGGATCAGGGAATTCAGACACCATTGATCTTAATTCCATTCGGGAAAAGGGGCAGTGCATGGCGATGTGTCTGAGAGGAGTGACTCCTGAAGTGTCAGTTTTCCCATTTGGCACTGCAATTACCATAACGGGATTAAGTTCAATAACATCATTCTGAGTAGATTCTACAACATGTGGTAAAATGGTGAAATAGTGTATGGTGCCGTACTTACCAGTTGATACGACCTCACCTGTACCTCCACTAGTGGCCTTGATACTGCTCTTACTGGTTGGGTCGTGCCCACTGTTGTTTCTGCTATGGTGGCTGCTAGAGAGAGTGCCGATATTGTTGTTGGCTCATCCTCTTGGTCACAATCCTGGGGAAAGTTTAAAACGGGGTACAGCTTGCACGGGTTAATATTAGCATCAACAATCTTGGTTACATTATTCTTAACATTTATACAGTTACTAAGTGCATGTTTATCATTCACCAGTGTGCCATTCTCTGTAACCACCTTCTCTCCCGTTATGTATGGTGGTGGTGGCGCGGTGGCTATCAGTTTTCTGATAGGGTTAGATCCAGCCGCTTGAGCCAATCCTCTTTGTATTTCACCTTCCTGTTGCCATAACTGTAAATAATCATAATGTTTGATCCGTCTCTTTGCAGATTTAATGAGACATATCCTTCTTCTTAGATTTTGTAACACCTCGGGACTAAAACTGCCTACCCGTGGGAACTTTTCCCCATCATGCACAGTCATTCTTTCCCATTCATCGCACAAAACCTCTGTGTGTGAACCGTATTTCTCACACATGACATACCTTGCCGACCCGATTGGTCGGTTTACTAAGTCAACCCGAACCGAGGTTGATCGCCCCCTACCTGAACAACTGGCCCCCGTCTTTGCAGGTGTTGCTTTCACTACCTCTGACCTTCAAACCAGGGTCTTCAGCAAACCCTTACAAAAACCAAGATGTCCGGGGTAGGCCGGCGGCGGAAGTTTACCGAGTACCTCCACTCACTCGCCCACGTCGACCAATACGCCCACACACTGCCCTAGCGCTGGCGTACTCGACCTAGGGCCCCTGCGACCTGAACCTCTATTTACTGGAACATGTGGGTGTGATCCGAAGAGCACTTAACCCTTCCCAGTAACTATTGGTTGTTAGAGAATTCCAGAGTGACCAGCGAACCTCCCTTAAAATAAAAAAAATTACACAAATCACGTTAGAATGTACAAATAGCGTTTATGACCCCTCTACCGGGTCAAGTTACTAACTAATGCACACAATTACGTGCGGTACAATCGTTCTGCACATAAGCAACTAATCTTATGTGCGGAGCGACCAGTGGAATCGAAAATTGTGGCTGCGAATTCCTTCAGCCAGAGCTTAATGGCCTATATGGGTACCGCACCAACCCTTCCTGGTGTTGTGCTCCTTTACTCTTTATCTAAAGCGGACTTCTTAGTCTGCTGTACCTAGACCTCCTGGTCTGTCTGGACCTCCTGGTCTGTGCTACAGTAGACCTCCTGGTCTGCTATACTCTAATGCTCTTTTTTTAAATGTTTAACAAGGGATGCCTCCCAAGCCACCGTGCAGTCACTTACACGTATGTACCCCACGAGAACTCGATGATTTCCTGTGGTTCAACCCCAAAAATTAGAAACTTATATATATGTATACACACTCTTTCACCTCATATACTCTTTACTTTCGTTTCTGCGCAGAAATCCCTTTCATTCAGTATCGCAGGCTAATCCCGAGGAGTTGCAACTAGAGAAGGATCTATTAGCTTAAAATTTTGGACACTGAGATTGGTTTGCGCTATTATCGCGTTGCCTCCTTATTGCCTAACTAAAACAATACTATCGTGTTATTTGTATTATGTGGGTGTACCCAGACGTTCTGTTGCGTAATATACGCTCCGTGCATCGGCCCTTGCGTCGCGTACGCTAGTCCCGCCCTTTGTTAGAGACACATGTACGCAAGCCAGGTATATCCACAGAAATACAATTAACACGTTTATATCAATGTAGATGATCTTTAACTGTAATCGTCTACTGAACACCACACCGAACTTCCTTGTATCTTAGGCAAGCCGTGCGCGTGTTTTACAAATTACTCCTTAACGTATTAATATTACTTTTAACTACCAATAGCAACAAATCTTTCTCAGCACGTTATCAATTGTGAAATGGCAAACAGGAAAGTGAGGTGTGAAAATACACAAATGAAAAGAAATGCAGGTGTGTGCGTACGTGCATGCGTGTGTGCGTACGTATGCAAAACAGAAATAAACAGTTTTAAAAGACAATAGCGTACTGTTCTCACCTTCCGGTTCCGGATTCCACCAGCACTCCTACAGCGTAGCGAAACAGACGCTTATCTAGCCAGCACTACTGTATCCCGATACGAAGGGATACTGCCTTCCCGCCCTTGCTGACAGATAAAGTCTGTGTTCGCTGGTGCGGATATGTGGAGGACGGACGAGCCGCCAATTGATAAAGCTAACTATTTATCTTATTACATTCACTATAAAATGGGTAAGAGACTCAGTACGCAATTGGCGTATGGGGTACCGTAAGGGTACGCACTTAGCGTAGCAGACGCTTAGTCGTGGTCGAGACGCACATGCGACACGCTCGCTCACAACTTAACGCGTGGTGTCGAGCACGCTATAGGCGGCCGACTACCGTAATGCTACGCTACTAGCGTAGCGTACGCTCGTGACCACGAGGAGAACACGAGTGGTGCAGATGCTCACGGGATGACACTCAGTAAACCTTGTATGCAACACAGTGAAAGATTGAGTTTGTACTGTAAACCTTGGTTTTGCAATGTGAGCACAATGCAATGCTAATTAACCTCTATTGTATGAAAGCCTCTTGAGCGATTGAGACACTCTGAATACTCTTAGCAATGTAATAAACACACAATACCTTGCTAAGGTTCCAACACCTTTACTAACAATATGTAGCTATGTAAAAGTTAAAACAGTTAACAGTTCCTACACTACAGGCTAACATCAATATCTAAGCAGACTAACTACACATAAATATACAATATCGTCACAATCTTATACAATAACAGAGAGAGAGAATATGGCAAATACAAACAGAGATTTAGAATGGTTACAGAGAATAACTTACACACACTGGGGAATGATCGCTGCGCAGTCCTGGTACCAGCTCCGAGTTAGTCAAGATGAAAACCGTTTGTAGAGAGAAGACTGAGCTGGCCAGGCTGGCTGTCCTTATATACACTGCGTACAGTATACTACAAAGGGACCTACAATCTCATTGTTCATTGGACACAGGAATGTCTCCCCGCATCATAACAAAAGGTCATAGGTTAGTTTGAACAGGTGGGCTGTGACTATATCAAACTGCTCAGGTGGGAGGGAATCTCAGGATTCCCGCCGCATGGATAATGAACTGAAAATATAGTAAATGTCCAGAAACTACTAATAGACGTAACTATACGCAGGAGCGATTAATCTTTACCTAACCAGCACCGGATTGTTTCTAATAAAATGTTCTTTAGTTAGGTACCAAACACCACTGCTCAAACCCTGTCTGACCCTTCATATCATGCAAAGAGGAATTTCTCTGTCCAGCGACCAGTTACATTAAACAAACTTACAGTCATTATTAAGGGGAACATTATCTATAAAACATACTATTTGGTTTTATTATTTAACGATTGAGTCGCCCGCTAGACGCACACAAACTCTACCGTAAATGCACATACCACGCGCTCGAGCGCATGGCCGAGGAGGCGCCATCAGGCAGCTGCGAGTATCCGCATGCACGGGAGAGAATGTGCACGTGCAGCGGGCAAGCGCATGAGGTGAATATATGGCAACTTGTAGCATGATATTTTTCCGACTTTGACATTTTCAATAGGTGAGACTAACCTTCCTCTCTCATCCACTGTCCGCTATAAATTATATAAGACAGTGGACAGCAGAAGGTGGGGTCCCCTCCCTATTTTTCGACTTATCCTTTCTATATATTTCTGTACCCTCTCATCCAGATGCGAGACCACTCTCTGCAATGCTTACAGTAACAGAGAACCTGCGCTACTAACTGGACAGCAGAAGTACCCTTGTTGCTCATTCTCCATTACACTCTCTCATTTGTATCCCAGTGTTGCCATTACTGCCATATTTCAGCGGTAAACGCCCAACCTCATCCGATCTTGGAAGCTAAGCGCTGACAAGCCTGATCAGTACCAAGTTGGGTGACCTCTTGGGAATATCAGGTGCAGTAAAAATTCAACCTATGATTTCAAACAGCAGAAGTGTTAGAGCAACTTCCTAACTCTGAAAGCTTGTACCCACTCTGCGATTATCCTCCTGACAATCACTGGTTACCACATACCCTTTATTGGCAATTTTTGTTTTTTGTTTTCTTCTTCAATGTCGTTTGTTTTCAAAATTTGTACAAACGTCTTCTTACATTAGGATCTTTTGTGTAGCAAACATAGCCTCTACCAAGGGGACCACCATTAACCATTTGGTATTCCAATTATGGTTTATATTATTATTATACCTATTCTCATGCCTTCTTTTTAGATCACATAGGTTAATAGATCACTAACAACCTATAATCATTACCACAGTGATCTCACCTTTGATTATTTATCTTGACTTAATTAGGCATATAATTGTTTTTCTCTTTACAAAAATTTTTTTCACCACAGGTGCTCTTAATTTTCTATCAGGTTTATCCTGATTTTTGTTAACGATTTCTGCTAATTGTTACACTTTATACTTTTAAATTTTTTCTGTGTAGACTGTCATTTGTATATTTTGTGTACCTGAACATTTTTCTGTATCAAACTATCTTCTTCTTTTTATGTGACATTAATATTAAAAGTTAAGTTTTAATAAATTCATAAATTTTCAAGTGTGCCCCAACACAGTCTTTCTTTTTTCTCCTCCTTATCCATTTATTACTGACTCTGGGAGCACCACCAACCTACAATAATTATTAGATACCTTTCTTAAGGATCTCTAAGCATAATACTGTTGGTTATTTGAACAGGTTTTTACAATTCTTGTATAAATCTATGTTCTTCAATATAATATTTTTCCTGTGCAGAACCAAACCAAACCTTCCTGTTAACACTCTTCCAATGTAACACAATCCCTCTGAGTTTGGGGCAAGCCACTTATACGCCTTCCTCCCGCATATGAAATAGGTATCATCGGGGAGAACATATGGGACAGAATATGACATTACCATATTGCAAACTTTCCAAGTGAAAAACCCAATCCCTAGTTCTCTCATCTATTCAGTACACGTATCAGGCTGTATGATATGCGCACTGTACCCTGGTGATACTTCTCCAACCCGCATGGTCTTGCTTCCTAGAGTATACCTATACCGAAAATACCTTCCACTGTCGGCTATTTGGCGTATAAGTTCAGAGTCTACGGGTATCCTATCAGCTCTGTGTGAAAATGCCATGGTCTGGTTATTCCATGTCACCTCCCAATTTCCCGGCTTTCGGGAATTGGAAATGTTGAAACACACTAAGGATCTATCTACATGATACTGGTGGAGCTTCAAACTAGGGGGCCTAGAAATATTAAATTTCTTGTCCACCGGTCTCCCACCCCGTAATTCGAGTACCTCATCTATTGTTAAAGGGTACGGTACTAGTCCTGACTTGCTCTGACCTTGAGGTACTTGTGAGCACACCCAGCATTCTGTCTGGTTTAAAACCTTACCCACTAATGAGTGATAATTACTCAATGGATGACGGTCCATGTTGATATTAAGGCTGGACTGACATCTCTGGATGCACCCGTCCTCAACTATGTTTTCACAATTCCTACAAATACAATTTTCCTCAGCCAATAATCCTTCACAGTGCCTCCTAGTTTCCTGACTACCAGATCGTTTTCTGATACTCGCCTTTGCTCGATGGATGTGTTGCTCTTGGAATCCTACAAATCCGTCCTTGCCATCAGAACCCATTCCAGATCCTTTCTCGACCTCTCTGGTACTCTCACCGAAACAGACTGCTCTGGTCAACAGCAGGGTCAACAGGAAAACCCGGAACGCAGTCTCTTGGGGTAAGTCCATCTTGTTAAGGGGAGAGAAAAGGGAACAAGAAGGGGGAGGAAAGGAGGGTAATGGGAGATGGAGAAAATAATAAAAAGGAAATAGAAAATTGGTGCGACAACCGCCTCTGGTCTTGTTGTTCTCCGTGCTCAGGTGCCGTGACAACAGTCCTGCTTCTCAACCTTCCCGGAATAGACACTCCAGTGATACGATGTTCTCTACACTCTGCTCTTTGTCACGGGTTCTCTCTGGGTCAGTGACCTTCTTACAGTGGGACGAGTGGACCCAAGTCTCTCTTTCGGCAACCTTTAATGCTGTTGCGCTGGTTAGTAAGACTTGGTACGGTCCTTCCCACCTGTCAATAAGGCAACCTGAGTGTAGAAAATTTCGAATCATTACATAATCCCCAGGTTCAATGTCATGACAATTACTGTTCGGTAGGTCAGGAATCACCAGCTTTAGATTTCTGTTTTGATTCCTCAGCTGCTGGCTCATCTTAACCAAATATTTTACAGTCACCTCATTATTGCATTTCAAACCATCCTGGGGGTCAATCATTACATGGGGTTGTCAACCGAAAACAATCTCAAAGGGTGATAGGTTAAGGGGGGACCTGGGAGTGGTTCTGATGCTGTACAATACAAGTGGCAAAGCTTCTGGCCACAACAATCCAGTTTCAGCCAACACTTTGCTCAGCTTGTTCTTAATAGTGCTGTTTACTCTTTCCACCTTCGCACTCGCCTGTGGGCGGTACGGAGTATGCAGCTTGCTATTAATTCCCATCAGTTTGCACATAACCTGAAAGATTTCACCTGTAAAATGGGTACCCCTATCGCTTTCAATTATCCTAGGGATACCATATCTGCACACAAATTCCTGCACAATTTTCTTTGCAGTGAACGTAGCAGTATTTGTGGCAGCGGGGAACGCTTCTACCCAATTGGAAAACACATCAATACAAACTAACACATATTTTAAATTTCTGCAGGGTGGTAACTGTATGAAATCAATCTGTATTACCTGAAAAGGGCCGTCTGTTGGCGGGATATGGGATGGTTCTGTTGGTATTGACTTTCCAATATTCTTCCTCAAGCAGATAAGACATGTCATTGCTCTCTTACCCGCATGAGAAGAGAATCCTGGCGCACACCAGTAGGCTCTCACCAGCTTACACATACCCTCTTTGCCCAGATGAGTCAGACCGTGTGCCGCCTCAGCTAAGCTTGGAAGATATGCTCTGGGGGCTACTGGCTTACCCTGTCCATCTGTCCAGAGTCCTGAGGACTCCTGGCCATACCCTTTTGACCTCCAGACTGCCTTTTCCTATGGAGAACACAAATTTTGCATTTCACTTAATTTTTGTGTTTTGACGGTGTTGAATATCATCAGTGATGTGATATCTGTTTGTATGGGGGTGCTGGCTGCTGATTTAGCAGCTTCGTCTGCCCGGCTGTTACCAAGTGACACTGGGTCTTGACTGTAAGTGTGGGCTTTGCACTTAATAACAGCCACTCTGTCAGGTTCCTGTATCGCTGTTAGAAGCCCTTTTTATGTGGGATGCATGCGCTACAGGTGTGCCAGCTGCCGTCATGAAATTTCTGAGGCGCCATAGGGCCCCGAAATCATGCACTACTCCAAAGGCATACCTAGAATCTGTATATATATTGGATGACTTACCCTTAGCCAATTCACATGCTCTGGTTAGGGCGACCAGCTCAGCAACTTGTGCTGAGTGCGGTGGGCCCAGGGGCTCGGGTTCTATGATACCTCTGTCATCTACGACTGCGTATCCAGTACACAAGTCTCCCGAGTCCGTCTGTCTGTGGCAACTACCGTCAGTGTATAAAGTAAAATCTACGCCTTCCAGTGGGTTGTCACTAATGTCGGGTCTTGCAGTGAATAGTTTGGTTCAGATATTCCATACAATCATGTGTGTCAGTATCTATACTAAATCCTCCTTCACCATCATTCTCATCCTCCACCCTTTGTGCCTGACCAGGCTCACCTGGCAGATAAGTTGCAGGAGTTAGTGCGCTGCATCTCTTTATGGTGATCTTTACATGGGCCATTAGTGCTAATTCCCACCTTGTAAACCGTGCTGATGAGACATGTCTGGTTTGGGCAGAGTTCAGTAAGGCTGACACTGCATGAGGTGTATGGATGGTCTGGTTGTGTCCTAACACTACGTCTTTGCTTTTACTCACTAGCAAAGCTATCGCTGCAACACTTCGCAAGCATGTGGGGAGAGACCGCGCTACGGTGTCCAACTGTGCACTGTAGTAAGCTACCGGCCTGCTGGCATCACCATGTCTCTGGGTTAGGACACCTGCCGCACACCCAGCACTTTCCGTACCGTACAATTCAAAGGGTTTCCCATAATCTGGCATGCCTAATGCAGGTGCCTGTGATACACATTGTTTAAGTCTCTCAAATGCCAGTTCGGACTCATCTGTGTGAGAGATCCGATCTGGTTTGTTCGAAGAGACCATTTCCTGCAAAGGTAAAGCCAGTATGGAGAACCCTGGGATCAAGTTTCGGCAGTACCACTACCCACACATTCCAAGGAAAGTGCGGATCTGCTGCTGGGTTTGTGGCAGAGTCATGTCGCGAATCGCCTGTATTCTATCAGCAGTGAGGTGTCTAAGTCCTTGTGTCAAGCAATGTCCCAAATATTTTACCTTGGTCTGGCACAGCTGCAACTTATCCTTTGAAACCTTGTGTCCCGTATTAGAAAGGTGAAACAGAAGCTGTTTCGTGTCTTTCAAGGACGACTCGAGTGAATCTGAACACAGCAGTAAGTCATCTACATACTGTATTAATACTGATCCGCTCTCAGGTTGAAAGGATTGTAAACAGTCATGCAAAGCCTGGGAGAAAATACTTGGGCTGTCAATGAAACCTTGGGGTAGGCGAGTCCATGTGTACTGTACTCCCCTGTATGTGAATGCAAACAGGTATTGGCTGTCAGGGTGCAGAGGGACCGAAAAGAAAGCAAAACAGAGGTCAATGACAGTGAAAAATTTCGCAGTAGTGGGAATTTGCATGAGGATGACAACTGGATTTGGCACTACGGGTAATTGGCTCTCAACTATCTTGTTTATCCCCCTTAGATCCTGCACTAGCCTGTAACCCCTCCCCCCACTCTTTTTCACAGGGAAGATGGGACTATTGGCAGTGCTGGACGTCCTAACTAGGATGCCCTGTTGTAGCAAGCGCTCTATGACTGGGTACACTCCTAATTCTACCTCTGGTTTCAGAGGATACTGTGGGATTTTTGGAGCTATCCTACCATCTTTTACTTGCACTACTACAGGAGCTACATTCGCCATCAATCCAGTGTCTTGTCTATCTTTGGTCCAGAGGGATTCCGGTGTCTGGGAGATAATTTCCTCTACCTTGGATGGACACTTGTCTATAACAGCAGAGTGTGACAACAACCTTTGTGGGGTGTTTAACATATCCTGCACTTCCTGAACGTGATTCTCGCGTATATCTAAGAAGACACCCTCAGGAGTACAATATATGACACACCTCATCTTACACAATAAATCTCTCCCTAGTAGATTAGTCGGAGCCGATGCAGCTAGCAAAAAGGAATGCTTGGTCTGCAAAGGCCCTATCGTAATCTCCGCTGGTCTACTTAAAGGGTAGTGTTGCACTATTCCTGTTACTCCCATTGCTGAAATTGTTTTACCCGTGGTTTTCATACCTACCGTTGAATTTAACACTGACCTGGCCGCCCCTGTATCTACAAGGAAAGGTAGTGATCTACCAGCTACATCAACTGTGACCTCAGGTTCACTACCAAGGCTAGCAATCAACTTCACTGGCTGCAGACTACAGGTGTGGCCTAACCCCTATTGTATGTTGTGACCCTCCCGCAGCGCGCTGGCAGCTACAATATGTGAGGGGGGTAGCTGAGAATTTTCAGAGGTCTGCCAGTCCCTCCTAGGTGGGTACCTCCTCGTTTCCCCTGCATGTGGCTCATAACTCCTCCTATGCGATCCCTGATCCCTATTACGTGTATCATAATGTGGTTCATGTTCTGGTCTAGGGTGTCGATATACCTTATGTGTGCCTTTATAATTACAGTTCCTTGCGTAATGTCCTTCCCTCTGGCAGTTATAACATTTTACTACATACGACTTACCATCAGGGGTCTGGGGTTTTGGCTGATGCAGCTTCGTTGTAAGGGCTTTTATACTTACTGTCATCAGCTTATCCCCCTGTGACTGCCTGTGCTTAATGATGTTCCGATCGTGCTCGATAGCGGACTCTCTTAATGCAGCCACCGAGATACCTCTCCAGTTAGGTTGAGTGGTTTGTACCCTTGTTCTCAATGTTTCTTTTAACCCGTCCATTAATACTGACACAGCTACCTCTCTATGATGTACATTTTCCTTAATGTCCTCGACCCCAGTGTATCTAGCCATTTCTTGCAGTGCTCGATGGAAATATTCAGAAGCAGTTTCACCTTCTTTTTGTCTTATGGAAAAGATTTTATTCCATTTGACAACAGTAGGGAAATATACTCCTAATTGTATATTGATCTGTCGTACATTCTCCTGAGTGTATTCATCAGTGAGAGGTACTTCTACGTCCAATTTACAATCAGTAATGAATTTCACGGGGTCAATATTGGAGGGTAAACATGCCGTAGCACTGTCCACCAATCTTTGTTTGTGGGTTCGGTGGCGTTACCTAATTCTCTAATAAACCTCTGGCATGCGGCTAGATCCTTTCTGGGATCGGGAAATTCAGACATAATTGTCCTCAATTCTGTCCGGGACCAAGGACAATGCATAGCAATGTTCCTGATGGGAGTGATTCCCTGAGCGTCAGTCTTCCCATTGGGGACTGCGATCACCCTGACAGGATTTAGTTCAATTACATCATTTTGTGTTGACTCTACAATCTGAGGTGCTATTGTCTCTGCATAATGTACGGTACCGTACTTACCTGTGGACATGACCTCACCTGTCCCTCCTCTAGGGGCCTTTGCTACTGCTCTTACTGGTTGGGCCGTGCTCACTTGGGTGTCTTGTATGGTGGCTGCTAGAGAGAGTGCCGATATCGTGCTGGGCTCATCTTCTTGCTTGCAGTCCTGAGGGAAGTTTAAAATGGGATACAACTTGCACGGGTTAGCATTAATACATTTATCAAGTTCACTCTTATCATAGATCAGTATGCCATTGTCTGTAGCCACTTTCTCCCCTGTAATATACGGTGGTGGTGGTGCGGTTGCCATCAGTTTCCTGCTAGGTTTGGAACTGGCTGCGTGAGCTAGTTCCCTCTGCATATCGCCCTCTTGCTGCCATAAGTGTAAACAGTTTGTGTGTCTGACCCTTTTTTTTCGGGATTTTAACAGACATATCCTAAACCTTAAATTCTGCAACACCTCTGGTTCAAAACTGCCTACCCTAGGGAATGGTTCCCTATCTTCCGCAGTCATACGTTCCCATTCATTGCATAAAACCTCTGTGTGTGATCCATACTTTTCACACATTATGTACCTCGCCGACCCCTTGGGCCGCGGAATATCAACCTGAACCCTGGTTGATCGTCCCTTACTTGAGCAACTGGCCCCCTTATTTTGCAGGTATTGCCTTCTCAGCTAATTCCTACAAAAAACCAAAATACTCAATATAAGGCAACAGTGAAAGTTCAACGAGTGCTCTCACCCACTCACGCCCACTTTGGCCAATACTACCATACACTGTTGATAGCGCAGGCAATGTACCTAACCTAGGGCCCCTATGTAACCTCTATTCACTGAAAGTATCTGGGAGTGACTTACCCTTTCCAGTAAATATTGGTTGTTGGAGATTTCCTAATTGACCAGCGAAACTCCCTTAAAACAAAAAACTTTTTACACAAATCACGCTTGCGTATGCTGCACCCAGCGCTAATGATCCCGCGATTTTACGCAAAGCTCGTAAAAAGGGTATCACGTTGCGCTAAGTATTGCACCCACGAACGCGCGGTCCAATCGCACAGCGTATAGGTAACTGTTACTTATCCGCCGTACGACCAATGGAATCGTTTTTCAGGCTGCGAAACCTCAGCCGGAGCGTATCTAAACGGGCCTATATGGGTTCTTCGCTAACCCCCTGGGCTGCGGTATCTAAACAAAAACCTCGCTGACCTTTGGTCTGCGGTACTCTAAACCTTCGCTGACCTTTGGTCTGCGATATCTACTACCTTGCTCCCTTGTACTTTAATCAATGTTAACGTGAGCAAGCCACTCTCACGCCACCAAGTGTCCACTCACCTGGTGTGGTCTCCTACGGGATCCCGAATTCCCTGGGTCCACAAAACCTTTATTGTTTGCACACTCACGCTCGTTCACTCAAATACACTTTGGTTTTTCTGTACAGAAAATTAACTTTCATTCAGATAAACAGCCTTAGTACCAGAGGTAATATAGTAAAAAAAAGGATTTATTTAAACTAAATCTTGGACACTGAGCAATTTGTGCTATTATCGCGTGGCTACCGTCTCGCGCCTAAAGTAAACAATGCTATTGTGTAATTTGTACTTAGCGGTCGTACCTTTACGCACGTTGCGTGAACACGCCACGTGCGTATGTCTTTACGTAGCGTACGCAGTCCCGTACTTTGTCCGAGACACGTGTACAAAAACCGTACGTCCGCAGTAGTACAAATCCCACACTTCTATAAATGTAAGCGATATTAACTATAATCGCTCACTTAACACCACACACAGTTTCTTCTGTATAAACCTTTACAACTAGGCCAGGCTGCGTATGCGTCTTACACTTCCTTCCTTAAATATTAACTCTATATTTTAACTAAATAGCAACAAATTTCTCAGTACAGGTCTAAATGAATCTAGTAATCGCTACTTATGGCAACAATGCGAGCAGATATGCAAAGTACAAAATACAGGTGTATGCGTGTGTTGTGTGCGCATTTGGCGCCAAACAGAAATTTACAGACTTTGAAAATAGCTTTGCGTTCTTACCTTACAGATCCCACCAGCATCCCTACAAACCATGCAGAGCAGACGCCATCATATCGGCAATTGAGGTAGGGTTTATCAGTGTATTCTACGACCAGGAAAAGGCTTACGTAGGATACCTAGATACCTTTCCGCCCTTTGCTGATAGATGAAGTCTGCTTTAACCTGCTAGGTTGTGGGTATGAGGAAAAACCGGACGATGCCCCCAATTGATAATGTCGATATTATCTTAAACCATAAAGCTATACCTCTAAATACACTTTTACCTTGGAGCCGCTATGGCCGCTAGACTGAATATACACGCTACGCACTTTGCACGCTATTTGCGTACAGAGTCCCGTAAGTTGTACGGTCTTAGCGTACCAATGCCGCGCTGGGGGTACAAAGTACACACAGCGCGCGCACACTCAATTGATAACCTTTAAACCTTATTAGTAATACAATGTAATGATATGATTATACTTTAAACCTTTATGCAGCAAAGCACTGCAATGATGTTATACCTTAAACCTTAAGTAGCGCTGACGGTATAAAGTACCCGCAGTGCGTACACCTTATCAATACACTCTTAAACCTTATATAGTTAAATATGCTTTAAACCCTAGCAGGGAAATGAGGACACAACACCGATATGTAGTTAACCACAGGGTTCTAAGGCCACAGTGGATTATTTCAAAAGGGATAACAGTACAAATTATACACTACAGGCTAACAAGATAAATCTACAACAGAATAATGGCTACAGTCAATGTACATACGTGAGAATGTTCGCTTGCGCAACCTGGACCAGTCCTCCGCTCATCAGGTAGATGGCGTTCAGAGTCTTCTGACCAGCCAGGCAGCAACAGGCTTTTTATACACAACTTCCATACACAATATAATGGTCACTGTAATCTCATTGTTCATTGGACACAGAGATGCATCTTTACATTACAGGAGAGGTCATAGGTTGATTTGAAAAGGTGGGCGATGTCTTTCTCAACTGCTCTTGGGGGTGGTATCCTCTGGATTCCCGCCGCATACATAATATACAGTAAATACAGTTTATATCTATATTCTACTTCTGCACATAACTATACGCTGGAACATGCGATCTTTCTCTAACCAACACCGGAATGTTACCCTTAAAATACCCTACAGCTGGATACTAGACATCACCTTATAACCTTAGTCTGTCCCTTCCTATCATGCAAAGGCGAATCCCTTAGCCCTGGAATCATTTAAACTGTTGATACTTGCTGATGTGGTGCGGGGTGGCTATTACTCTCCCACCCGTCCTCTTCGCTCTGCTAATGCACGCCGACCCTCCTGTCTTCTGATTACTTCCTCCCACTCCTATCTCCAAGATTTTTCACATGCTGCTCCCTTTCTCTGGAATTCTTTACCTCTCCCCCTCAGACTCTCCACCTCTCTACAAAACTTCAAACGGGCTCTGAAGACCCATTTCTTTACCAAACCCAGCCAAATCTCAACCTAACCCTCTCTATGTACCCCATCTGTGTCACCCCTGTCTGTCTACCCCTCCCCTTAGAATGTAAGCTCTCACGAGTAGGGCCCTCTTCCCTCATGTGCTTATACTTTTCTTACTTTAATAATCCTCAACTGCCCAGATCCCGCAGTTTTTTGGCCACCTGGAACTTATCTCTATGTTTACTGGTGTAGTTATGCTTAGTTGCCCTGTACTTGTCCTATATTGTCTTCAACTGTAAGTCACTGTTTTCCTGTTTTGATTATGTGCATATGTACTCTGTAATTGGGCGCTGCGGAACCCTTGTGGCGCCATATAAATAAAGGATGATAATAATAATAATAATAAATATGTGTAAAATGTGCACTATTTGGGTTAAATATGTAATGTTCTGATAACCCTCTATGCGCTCACAAACCCCGCCGTAAATACCCATACCACGCGCAGGAACGCGGGAGCGATCATACGCAAATTGAGGATATGTGCACGCACGGCGTAACAAGTGCACGCGCAGCGGGCATGTGTATGGGGTTAGTACATGGTGTATGCATTACAATATTTTTCGACTTTGACAATGGTAATAAGATGCGCCGTGCGTCTGCAGCAAATATTAACGCTGGCATTTTAAATATTTATTAGAAATAATCTGAACTTCTCAAGTGCTTATATTATTAATGCAATGGTATGGCACCAACTGTTTATTGTAACACAGTGCCACTGCCTAGCCATGAACACACACCAATTTTAGAAAGAAAAAATATTTTTTGCCTTTTTTTAACAAATGACAACAACTTCACACTCCGACTCACAGCACTTATATTATTACTCTGGTGGCATGGTGCCTACTTAGCATTGTTGTTAAACAGTGCCACTGTCTGGCCCTGAACACATAAGTTTTAGGAATTTTTTATTTCTTTTTTTTAACAAATGGCAACAAGTTCACATTGTGACTCATATGGCTTATATTATTAATGCAGTAGCAGGGCACCTACTGTGCACCAATAAAGGGTTAATGTTGCCTTGTATTAGGAGGAGCTCTGGGCTGCACTGTGGGCAGTTAGAGTACCAGTGTGTACCAATAAAGGGTTAATGCTTCCCTGTATTAGGAGAAGCTCTAGTCTGCAGTGGCTCCATCATCGATGGTTGATGGTTTACAAACATCGCTAGTTTGTGTTTTGCACATGTGCATTGGCTCGTACGCAAAACACATCGGGCTCAGCGATCGGTATTAGACCATCAGAGGCTGACCATTGATAGTGAAACACTCACTATTGACCTCTGACCGTCGACGATTGCTAAGGCATCTGCAACCAATGGCCTTCTACACGGTTGTTAATTACCTCTGATGCTCACTGTCTTGTCAGCTGCATGGAAATGTGGGAAATGAGAGGGAATACAAATTGTGTGTATCATTATTATACACTTACAGTAAGAAATGAAACATCTCCTCCAGAAACCATCCAAAAAGTGTTTTGTTTTATCTGCACCTCTCCTCTTTCTGTGATCCATCTCTATTACATGTAATAAATAAAAACTGAAGTCAACACCCAAAGTCCGGCATTTTCACTGCTGTCAGGATTCCGGCGTCAGGAACTTAAGTGCATTCCGCATACACATAGGATAATTGCAAATGTGGAAATATGAGCTTCAATACAAACCTACACAACTTGTACAGGGTAATATCATGCATGCAGGGGCGGTTCAACAGAGGGGGGGCCTGTGTGCACCTCCGGATGGGCCCCCTCCTCTGTACGGCGCTGTAGACTCCGGCATTGTGCATGTGCAGGTCTACGGAAACATGGCGCCCACCATGATCCGGAGACCAGTTTGGCTACTGCATATGCGCGGTGGCCATTTTGGCGGAGATTTCCACGACTGCAGCGCCCGATGCTGGACTCCGGAAAGGTAAGTATTCAAATGGGTGCAATGTGTACGGTGTGGGCCCCCCGCTGGACCCAGGGGCCCTTGTGCACCGCACACATTGCAGCCATTATAGAAACGCCAATGCATGTATGGAACTTACGCTGAGGACTTAAGGAGACCCTGATGCCCAGACCGGAACAGAACACGCGTGTCACACAGAGGTGATCCCTTCCTCTCTGTTCTCCGTAATGGTAAAAACCTTTCATCCTGATAACATGAAGGGGCTGATTCTGCGTCAGACGGATCTCTGCGCACGGAGGCAAGTAGCCAGTGTTACCCTACAGCACCTGCGCAGAAGCCAATTTACACACTCTGCGTAATTCAGGCCGATTTTCTCCGGATCTGTCATTGCGTGAAATTAACGTTTCATAGCGGGATCTGGGCGGGGACAATGCGATCGCACATGTCATGTAAGCGTGTCACAGGCGTGTTGGTGTGCAGCTTTAGTTCTGTGTTATCCTGAGGTGTGTGTACGGAGACGGGACACCTGTTACTGGCGTGGGGCAAGTACTGATACTAACGGTGATGATTGTGGGCGTGACCGGACAAGCAGTGGGCGGAGCTGCATTACCAGAAGGGAAATTTGCATTAGCATGAGATAGTAAATCAGGCTTCGGCGCCATCACGCACGCACAAGCACTTAGCGGCCGGCTCACAATCAGCCCCAAAATCTCAGTTGTGTAATTCCTGATGAATAATCCATAGAAAATGAGCAGGTGGCAGACCAGAATAAGTAGAGGCCGAGGCGGCTGGCAGAGTCCAGGACAGGGACAGATGACTGGTGCACAGGGAGAGGTCACGTTTAGCGATGGGCAAGGATAATCCAGGTAAGTGGCCACCATGCAACAACCACAGCACAGAAGCAGGACAACCAAACACTTCTACAAGGAAACCGTGGCATTTAGTAGATGCTCCACAAAATTACCATCCAATACATCTACCCTTTGACCAGGATGGCACTCGCCAGAGGCACCAGCTGAGGGGGGGTGGCGCCTCCCGGCCGTGCCACCCTTGGCCAGGGGTGCTACATAGTACAGGCAGCACCTGCGCTCCCCCTGGGTGTTTCCTGGCACTGGAGACACGCTTAGCAGTCGGTGTAACTAGCTGCTCCACGGTAGTGAAGTTCCGGACACCAGCGCTAGTTACACTGACTGAGAGCGGCGGACACAGTGGCTGCTGTAAAGCATGTGATGCACTGATGTCACCCTATGGGAGCCGGAGCAGGCGTGGTGGGGGTGGCTGGGGGAGCATTGCTAGTCTAGTGAGTGACCATGGGGCTGGAAACAGACAATTTGGGAATAGACAACACTCACAGCTTTTGCCCCCTCCCATTTACCATCTCTCCCTGGAGTCACTGTGCAGATATAGATATATATATATACATACAGTGGGGCAAAAAAGTATTTGGACGGCCACCGATTGTGCAAGGTGACCCACTTATAAAGATGAGAGAGGTGTGTAATTTCCATCATAGACTTCACCTGTGAGAGACAGAATCTGGAAATCACATTGTATGATTGTTACACTATTTATTTGTTTATTCTTGCGGAAAATAAATATTTGGACAATCAGAAAGTTGAACTCGATACTTTGTAATATAACCTCGGTTGGCAATTACAGAGGTCAAACGTTTCCTGTAGTTCTTGACCAGGTTTGCACACACTGTAGCAGGTATTTTGGCCCACTCTTCCATGCAGATCTTCTCTAGATCTGTCATGTGTTGGGGCTGTCGCCGGGCAACACGGACTTTCAACTCCCTCCACAGATTTTCTATTGGGTTGAGGTCTGGAGACTGGCTAGGCCACTCCAGGACCTTGAAATGCTTCTTATGGAGCCACTCCTTAGTTCCCCGGGCGGTGTGTTTGGGGTCATTGTCATGCTGGAAGACCCAGCCACGTTCCATCTTCAATGCTCTTACTGAGGGAAGGAGGTTTTTGCCCAAAATCTCACGATACATGGCCCCATTCATTCTCTCCTTAATACGGATCAGTCGGAAAAGCAGCCCCAAAGCATGATGTTTCCACCCCCAGGCTTCACAGTGGGTATGGTGTTCTTAAGATGTCATTCATCATTCTTCTTCCTTCAAACACGGCAAGTGGAGTTTATACCAAAAAGTTTGATTTTGCTCTGATCTGACCACATTACATTCTCCCAATCCTCCTCTGGATCATCCAGATGGTCACTGTCAAACTTTAGACGGGCCTGGACATGTGCTGGCTTAAGCAGGGGGACCTTTCGGGCGCTGCAGTATTTCAATCCATGAAGACGTAGTGTGTTACTAAGGAGAGAGAATTGACAGCATAGGAAAGGAATGAGTTAAACATCCTGTGAGGGGTGGACCTAGCTGGGAGGAAAGTACAGCCCTTGGGAAAAAGGGGAGGGTTAGTATATATAGGGAAGGATAGGCCATTTTGTCTCTCTCTGGTTGGTGAAATTGCCTGAGTGGGTGAGTGCTGCATCGCAGAAGACTCTCCCAATTTTATTGTATTTAGCTACCTGCTTACATCTATTTGCTATGATGTCTTCCCGCCCGCGTCGTTCCGCCGGGACCCCAGCTCGTTACCGCATGTCTAGCGGTGGGGCTGGACCCGGGGACGAGGTGGCCGACCTGGGGGACGGTGTTCCGTCCCCTGGGGCCTACACAGCACAAGAAGGTACTCGGGCCGGCGGACTGGGGCGGCCTTGCCGCTTGGGGCCAGGGCGGCTTTGCCTGCCGGGCGCGAGCGGCGACGTGGGCCAGGAGTCCTGTATGGCCGCCCGGAGGGGGTGGGACATCAGCCCTCACCTCCGGGCGCTGCTGAGGAGACTGCCGTGTAGGGTGCCCGCGGGCACGCGCAGGCGCTCCTCCGTGGAGCCGCACTCGGCTCCGACTTCTTTCCCCTTGCCGTGGCCCGGTAGAGGTGCTAGGCGGGGGGAGGGAGCGGGCGGGAGACTGTGCAGAGCCGAGCGAGGCCCGTCGCGGGGTCTCGCCCGGCGGTGGAGTTAGAGGTCTCGGCCGGGAGTTCGCGGGCCGGAAACAGTGAGACGCGCGCACGCTCGCCTCCGGCGGCGTCGCTCGCGCACGTGTGCGCGCAGCGGCGCCGCAGGCCTCCTTGTCTCCCCAGCCCTCTCCCCTACTGCCGGAACCCGGCGAGGGGCGGGGGGGGGAGGAGGAGGGGCAGAGATCAACCAGGTGATAGGGAAGCACAGGCAAGCGACCTCTCCCGACGCGGGGCCCCCCCCAGTTGGCGGAGGTGGCTCCGGCCGGCGGGGAGAGGGGGTGCCCGCAGGGAGGAGGAGAGGCATGGCGGCGAGGGCCCCGGGGGCCGTGTGCGGGTAGGTGATTGGTGGGAATCCGGGCCGCAAGATATCAGCGGCGCTGGTGGTTCCTCACCAGGCCGACCTGGGCACCGGACAGCGGGGCCCCGTGTGGCAAGTCTTGGGCGCCGGGAGGATCGGCGCACGCCGGCCCGGCAACCCACGGGGGTCGGCGCCGCGTCTTGGGGTGGCCCTGACCCTCCCGGAACGCTGGCGTTGGCCCTGGCCACGGTCGTGGCGGCGCTGGGGCCGCTGGCCGCGGCTCCTGAGCTGGCCGACGGTTCCGGCGCGGCGGCTGGTGGTTCAGGTACGCGGACAATGTCAGCAGCCCAGCGGGTTGCGCGCGCCTGCCGGGAGCTGGGAGTGGCCGCGCCGCAACTCCATCAGCAGCCTGGACGGGGCGAGCAGGGGCATTTATCGAAGGCGCCTGCCCCCCGGGGTGCTGGGCGCGCGCCGCGGCGGCTGTCTGGGTCCTCTGCTCCTCTTTCTCCTGCAGGTGAGCGCGAAGACGTGGAGAGGACGGGGTCGGAGGATGAGGATGTCGCTTTGGCCACGCCGGAGGATTCCGGGTCCGAACAGTCGACGGCCTCAGGTGAGGTGGAGCAGTTGGGGTCGGACTCTTGCACGCGCTCAAGTTCCCGCAGCTCTTCTTCCTCTTCTTCTTCTCTGTCATCGCAAGCGTCCGAAGCCAGTTGCACGACTAGGGCGAAGAAACGGGCGACAAAATACGCCAAGCAGGTGGCGGGGCGGCAGGAGAGGCGGAAGAGGCGTAGGCAACTTAGCGGGGACGCTCGCAGGGCCAAGAAGCAACGGGATCTGCCCAAGGTAGACCGCTGCGAGTATACTGCCGTGATGCGGGGGCTGAGGGACAGCTCCCGTAGGAAGATTCGCAGGGGTGACTACGTCGATGTGTTCGTTTTGACGAAGGACGTGATGAAAGACTTTAAGTCGGCGGCAGCAAAGAAGGGCATCGGGGCCGAGGCCTTCCGTACCTTCGACAATTGGCTGACCGGTTTTTGGGTCTTCGCGGCTTGTTACCTGGAAGATAGGCCGTACGAGCACATGAATATCATTCGGTACCTGCATCTCGTACATGATATGCAACGCACATCGTCGGGCACTGAATGGCATAGGTACGATGAAGAGTTCCGGGAGAAGCAAGATGGGTTCCAGGTTATGGACTTTGGGTTCAAGGATGTAGAAGTCTGGCTCAAGGTCACTCGAGCTTCGCAACAGAGTAAGGAGCCCCGGAGCGCAGGGGCGGACGGGCTCCGCGCAGGGTCGTCCGCCCAAGGTCCCGGCGCGGACGGCGGATCGGCCAAGCCAGGTAGGTCGACCGTCCATACAGGGGGACAGGCCGCCGCAAAGGGAAAGTGCTTCGCGTTTAACAACGCGGCATGTTCCTTCGGCAAGCAGTGTCGTTTTCGACACTCATGCCTGCAATGTGGCGGTTCCCACCCGGCCTCCTCCTGCTTCAAAGGCAGTCGGCAGGGGGCCCGGGGTAAGCAAACTTACCCCAGACAGGCCGCGGGCGGGAGCGCTCCGCAGAGCGCCAACACCTATTAAATTGGAAACTATGGGCCGGTGGTTGGACTGGTATCCGAATAGGGAGGATGCTAAATTTTTGTTTTCCGGTTTTCAGTTTGTGTTTCGCTTGCCTGTTGCGAGCGAGGTGTCCGTGCGGGCCAGCGGAACCTCCAGTCTGCACGAGCATTCCCGTTAGTGCTGCGGGAGAAAGTGGATAAGGAGGTCAGGTTGGGCAGGATGGAGGGACCGTTTTTATCGCCCCCGGTGGATGACTTGGTCATCTCTCCAGTGGGGGTGGTTCCCAAGAAGACTCCAGGCGCTTTCCGGCTCATTCAGCATCTTTCTTACCCATCGGGGGCGTTGGGCAATGACGCAATACCGCCGGCTCATTGCTCGGTGGTATATCAGTCGTTTGACGAAGCGTTGGAGGTGGTCCGCAGTTACGGGACGGGGGCCCTCATGGCTAAGATTGATGTTGAGTCCGCTTTTCGGTTGCTGCCGTTACATCCGGACTCATTCCGTTTTATGGGTTTCCGGATTGGAACGGAGTATTTCATCGACAAATGTTTGCCGATGGGATGTTCCGTTTCATGCTCAATTTTCGAGCGTTTTAGCACGTTTCTACATTGGTACGTGGAGTCTTCGTCAAGGGGTCACGGGGTCGCCCATTACCTCGATGACTTCCTGTGCGCGGGTCCGGCAAATTCACCACGGTGCGGCGACTTGCTTTTCAGCATCCGAGCGCTGTTTTTCCACTTCGGCGTTCCTGTGGCCGAGGATAAAACAGAGGGCCCGTCCTCCTGTTTGTCCTTTTTGGGGATTGAGATTGACACAGTGGCAGGATCGTGTCGGCTGCCTCGGGACAAGGTGGTGAAGCTCCGCGACGCTATTTGCCGGTTTGGGAGGTCGCGTAAGGTCACACTGCGGCAGGCGCAGTCCTTGCTGGGCATGTTGAACTTTGCTTGTCGGGTAATCCCGATGGGCAGGGTTCTCTGCCGGAAGCTAGAAAGGGCAACTGCGGGGTGTGCCAGACCACACCATTTCGTGCATTTGTCCTCAGAGATTAAGAGGGATTTGGCCGTATGGGCCTCGTCCCTGGAGGACTTCAACGGGGTGTGTATATGGCAGGCCCAACGGTGGACAGCGCTAGGTTGGAGCTGTTCACCGATGCAGCGGGGGCCTCTGGATTCGGTTGCTATCTGGAGGGATCTTGGTGCGCGGCCTCGTGGCCGGGGGAATGGCATCGCAAGGTTAACTAAGGACCTTTTGCTTCTTGAGCTTTTCCCCATTATGGTGGCGCTGGAGGTCTGGGGCGATCGTCTGGCGCATCGCAGCATCTTGTTTAGATGTGACAATCTGGGCGTGGTGCATGCGATAAATAACCAGAGGGCGAAGTCGCTGGTGGTTTTGCGGGTGCTGGGGCAGTTGTTGTTGACATGCCTGCGTCGGAACGTGTGGTTCCGCGCGCAGCATGTGCCTGGGCTGGAGAACGGAATTGCTGACGCGTTGTCACGAGGGCAGTGGGAAAGGTTTTGCTTGTTGGCACCCGAGGCCGACGAGCATGGTTTTCATTGTCCCGGTTATGTGTGGCAGGTGATCGGGTCGGACTGGAGGGTCTAGCGTTGCGGTCAGTCGCGCCAACCACGCTTAAGGCTTACAGGCAAGCGTGGAGCGAGTGGGAGGAGTTTGTTCAAGAACGAAATTCACAAGGTAAGAGCGGGCATCGGATGATGCTTTCTTTTATTTGGCAGCTGTATGTTTCGGGTAGGTCCAGAGCAGTGGTATCCCGGTACTTGGCTGGCATTTCGTTTTCAGCAAAATAAAGGGCGTCCCCGACGTGATGAAAAGTGGGATTCTGCTGGAGGCGATGAAAGGATGGGTGCGGGTCGCGCCGACGCCGCCGGACAGGGGGCGGCCCATTGATGCGGCTTTGTTGCCAGCTGTCATCAGGGCGGTGGGAGGTGTTGCATCGTCCATGTTTGAGTCGCTGTTGTTCAGTTTGGCGTTCTCAATGGCTTACCACGGGGCCTTTCGGGTTTCGGAATTGGTAGCGCCTTCTAAGCGAGCAGATTCGCGCATGCTGGTCGGGGACGTGGTGGCTGGTGAGAGGTCCTTGCTTTGCAGATTGCGTCGCCCTAAGACGGACCAAGTGGGGTGAGGTCGATGGGTCACCTTGGTTCCGGCACTTGATGAGAGCATTTGACCAGTAAGTTTGTCAGTGCAATATGGGGCAGTACGGCCCGACAGTCGGGGGTCATGGCTGCTGCATTATGACGGGCTGCCGATGACGAAGTATTCAATTTCGTTGGATGCTGGGTCGCTGTCTTGCGAGCTTGGGCCTTCCACCCGCTGCGTTCGGGACGCATTCCTTCCGCATAGGAGCTGCGACGTCTGCTGCGGCGGCGGGATTTTCCATGGCTGAGATCCAGGCAGTGGGGCGATGGAAGTCGTCAAGTTACAGACGGTATATTCGCCCCGTTGCATGAGATGTTGGCTCGCGCGTAGTTCGTTGTTTAATTACAGTTGTTCAGTCATGTTGTACAGTTCAGTACGTTATGGTGTTGTGCGTGGTGTTTGTCTTCCCCCCTTTTATCCTACTCAGGGATTAGCTACTCGCCGTTGCGGGCATGAGCCGGCAGTGGGGGTCTGGAGTTATTTTGCGATTTTTTGCCTGACTTGACGGACTGAATTCTAATCCACAATTCGGCTAATCTGTTCTAATCAGAGTCCCTCAGCAGGTCTTTACGCTTTCACCTCCAGCTGAGTTCTTACATGTTTTACCCCTTTTTTACCCCCCCTCCCCCCCTCTTTTTATTTTCTTAAATTTGTTTTCATTTTACCCATTCGTGTCTTCATGTTATGCTTCAAATTGGCTCGAAGCTCGTGCAGATCGGCTAGGCCGAGATTTCTGCAATATTCGGAAACAAAATTTTTCTTTTTGGCAGATCCTTCAGGTTAATGCACTTAGTGAATTATGGTTTAGATATGTAGTAACCAATTTTACCCCCTTTTCCTCCTCTTCAGGTTGGTTTGCTGATGACTTGACCGTTTGGGTAGTGGGCCACTCGTATATTTATTGGGACGCAAAGTTTTTAGCCTCGGCTGGGGCTCAGCGGTTTACTAGCGCTCAGGGAGTTAGATGGCTTGGTTGGCGAGGAATGATGTGGAAAGATTTGAGGAGTAGACTAGTCAGTCAGGCCAGCAAGCATGGAGTGCCTAGAGTATTGGTTGTCCATCTAGGTGGCAACGACCTGGGGAAGAGGGCATCTTTGGAGTTGCGGTGGGCCATGATACAGGATCTGGCAAGTGTGGCCGCGGCATCAACCAATTGCATATTGGTGTTCTCATTGATGGTGCCAAGGTTGAGTTGGCGAGGTGTGACGGACGGTCGCGTAATTGAAGAGGCCAGAAAGATGGTGAATGGGGCGGTGGTGAAGTGGGTGCTGTCCCACGGAGGCAAGGTAGTTCGCCACCCTAGGATTCGGTTCCGAGACAGTCACCTTTTTCGGCCTGATGGTGTGCACCTATCTAATGAGGGGATGATGTTTTTCCTGGAGGATCTGTTCCTAGTGTTGCAGGAGTTAGGGTGAGTTTATGGTGGCGGTGCGAAGACTCTGGGGAGGAGTCTTTCGCTGTTGGCGGAAAAGAACGGCAGTTTGTAGTTGTATGGTAAGCTGTAGTGATTTACAGTTTGATTTGGTTTAGGTGCACTCACCTCCATCGACTTATTGGCCGCTCGACCACCCGACAGGGATGCAGCGGAATGGGCACCCCTCCGGGTGGGAAGTCATTGTGGGGGTGGAGCTAGCACCTATTACCGTGTTGATAGTTTGTATTTAAATTAAGATGGTTTTGATTTAGCATTTTTAAGGTTAGCGTCAGTTTAATAGAGCCGTTCTTTTTTCTGCCACCATATGCCGGCTGTTTCGGCATCTTAATAAAAGTTTTTCATTTACAGGTTTCCTATGGTTAGGGTCAAATAAATAGCTAGCAATTTTTCTGCCAAATTCAAGTCTCCGTGTCTTTATTTCTTGGTATGAGAGGTAACGAAGGCTTACTTAGAACGAAGGGGTCCACCAAATGTCACTAGGATGTTTATGGTAACCTTTGTGACTGTGGTCCCAGCTCTCTTGAGGTCATTGACCTGGTCCCCCCATGTAGTTCTGGGTTGATTCCTCATCGGTCTCAAGATCATTGATACCCCATGAGGTGAGATCTTGCATGGAGCCCCAGGTTGAGGGAGATTGTCAGTGATCTTGTATTTCTTGCATCTTTTAATAATTGCGCCAACAGTTGATCTCTTCTCACCAAGCTGCTTGCCTATTGGTGAGTAGGTCCTCCTAGCCTTGTGCAGTTCTACAGTTTTGTCCCTGGTGTCCTTAGACAGCTCTCTGGTCTTGGCCATGGTGGAGAGGTAGCAGTCTGTTTGAGGGGGGAGGACAGGTGTCTTTTATACAGATAACCAGTTCAAACAGGTGCCATTAATACAGGTAATGAGTGGAGGATAGAAGAGCTTCTTAAAGAAGAAGTAACAGGTCTGTGAGAGCCAGAAATCTTGCTGCTTGGTAAGTGTCCAAATATTTATTTTCCACAAGAATATACAAGTAAATTGTTTAAAAATCATACAATGTGAATTCCTGTTTATTTTTTCAGATTCTGTCTCTCACAGTTGAAGTGTATGATGGAAATTACACACCGCTCTCATCTTTTTAAGTGGGTCAGCTTGCACAATCAGTGGCTGTCCAAATACTTTTTTTGCCCCACTGTGTGTGTGTGTGTGTGTGTGTGTGTGTGTGTGTGTGTGTGTGTGTGTGTGTATGTATGTATGTATGTATGTATGTATGTATGTATATATATATATATATATATATATATATATATATATATACACACACACTGCTCAAAAAAATAAAGGGAACACTTAAACAACACATCCTAGATCTGAATGAATGAAATATTCTTATTAAATACTTTGTTCTTTACATAGTTGAATGTGCTGACAACTAAATCACACAAAAATTATCAATGGAAATCAAATTTATTAACCCATGGAGGTCTGGATTTGGAGTCACACTCAAAATTAAAGTGGAAAAACACACTGCAGGCTGATCCAACTTTGATGTAATGTCCTTAAAACAAGTCAAAATGAGGCTCAGTAGTGTGTGTGGCCTCCACGTGCCTGTATGACCTCTTTGCATGATGAGGGGACTTAACCAAAGAATGTTTTCATAGCCAGTGTGATGAGTTTTACAACGCCTGCATGAACCATATTGAAAAGCGGAGAGCACTAAATCCTACAGGGGAATTGGGCCATTTTTCATGGCTTGGGGCACTCCTGCTGGACACTACAATAAACATATTGAGCCAGGTTAGCTGCTGGGCATTTGGTGCCTACTGCTGTCTTTAGTGCTGCATGGGTGCTGCCATGTTGGATTGATCAGCTGACTCCGGTTTCTCCCAATCACAGATAGGCTAGCTTACACCTGACCAGAGGCACCAATGACTGATCAGCGTGCCCTATTTAAACTAGAGATGAGCGGGTTCGGTTTCTCTGAATCCGAACCCGCCAGAACTTCATGTTTTTTTTCACGAGTCCGAGCGACTCGGATCTTCCCGCCTTGCTCGGTTAACCCGAGCGCGCCCGAACGTCATCATGACGCTGTCGGATTCTCACGAGGCTCGGATTCTATCGCGAGACTCGGATTCTATATAAGGAGCCGCGCGTCGCCGCCATTTTCACACGTGCATTGAGATTGATAGGGAGAGGACGTGGCTGGCGTCCTCTCCGTTTAGACACTTGATTTACTAATTTTGGGGAGCATTAGGAGTACTCAGTAGTGTACAGTGCAGAGTTTTGCTGATAGTGACCAGTGACCACCACTTTTATTTATAATCCGTTCTCTGCCTGAAAAAAGCGATACACAGCACACAGTGACTCAGTCACATACATACCATATCTGTGTGCACTGCTCAGGCTCAGGCCAGTGTGCTGCATCATCTATATATATTATATATCTGTCTGACTGCTCAGCTCACACAGCTTATAATTGTGGGGGAGACCGGGGAGCACTACTGCAGTGCCAGTTATAGGTTATAGCAGGAGCCAGGAGTACATAATATTATATTAAAATTAAACAGTGCACACTTTTGCTGCAGGAGTGCCACTGCCAGTGTGACTAGTGACCAGTGACCTGACCACCAGTATATAATATTAGTAGTATACTATCTCTTTATCAACCAGTCTATATTAGCAGCAGACACAGTACAGTGCGGTAGTTCACGGCTGTGGCTACCTCTGTGTCGGCACTCGGCAGCCCGTCCATAATTGTATATACCAGTGACCTAACCGTGGTTTTTTTTTCTTTCTTTATACATACATACTAGTTACGAGTATACTATCTCTTTATCAACCAGTCTATATATTAGCAGCAGACACAGTACAGTGCGGTAGTTCACGGCTGTGGCTACCTCTGTGTCGGCACTCGGCAGCCCGTCCATAATTGTATATACCAGTGACCTAACCGTGGTTTTTTTTTCTTTCTTTATACATACATACTAGTTACGAGTATACTATCTCTTTATCAACCAGTCTATATATTAGCAGCAGACACAGTACAGTGCGGTAGTTCACGGCTGTGGCTACCTCTGTGTCGGCACTCGGCAGCCCGTCCATAATTGTATATACCACCTAACCGTGGTTTTTTTTTCTTTCTTTATACATACATACTAGTTACGAGTATACTATCTCTTTATCAACCAGTCTATATATTAGCAGCAGACACAGTACAGTGCGGCAGTTCACGGCTGTGGCTACCTCTGTGTCGGCACTCGGCAGCCCGTCCATAATTGTATATACCAGTGACCTAACCGTGGTTTTTTTTTCTTTCTTTATACATACATACTAGTTACGAGTATACTATCTCTTTATCAACCAGTCTATATATTAGCAGCAGACACAGTACAGTGCGGTAGTTCACGGCTGTGGCTACCTCTGTGTCGGCACTCGGCAGCCCGTCCATAATTGTATATACCAGTGACCTAACCGTGGTTTTTTTTTCTTTCTTTATACATACATACTAGTTACGAGTATACTATCTCTTTATCAACCAGTCTATATATTAGCAGCAGACACAGTACAGTGCGGTAGTTCACGGCTGTGGCTACCTCTGTGTCGGCACTCGGCAGCCCGTCCATAATTGTATATACCACCTAACCGTGGTTTTTTTTTCTTTCTTTATACATACATACTAGTTACGAGTATACTATCTCTTTATCAACCAGTCTATATATTAGCAGCAGACACAGTACAGTGCGGTAGTTCACGGCTGTGGCTACCTCTGTGTCGGCACTCCGCAGCCCGTCCATAATTGTATATACCAGTGACCTAACCGTGGTTTTTTTTTTCTTTCTTTATACATACATACTAGTTACGAGTATACTATCTCTTTATCAACCAGTCTATATATTAGCAGCAGACACAGTACAGTGCGGTAGTTCACGGCTGTGGCTACCTCTGTGTCGGCACTCGGCAGCCCGTCCATAATTGTATATACCACCTAACCGTGGTTTTTTTTTCTTTCTTTATACATACATACTAGTTACGAGTATACTATCTCTTTATCAACCAGTCTATATATTAGCAGCAGACACAGTACAGTGCGGTAGTTCACGGCTGTGGCTACCTCTGTGTCGGCACTCGGCAGCCCGTCCATAATTGTATACTAGTATCCAATCCATCCATCTCCATTGTTTACCTGAGGTGCCTTTTAGTTGTGCCTATTAAAATATGGAGAACAAAAATGTTGAGGTTCCAAAATTAGGGAAAGATCAAGATCCACTTCCACCTCGTGCTGAAGCTGCTGCCACTAGTCATGGCCGAGACGATGAAATGCCAGCAACGTCGTCTGCCAAGGCCGATGCCCAATGGCATAGTACAGAGCATGTCAAAACCAAAACACCAAATATCAGTAAAAAAAGGACTCCAAAACCTAAAATAAAATTGTCGGAGGAGAAGCGTAAACTTGCCAATATGCCATTTACCACACGGAGTGGCAAGGAACGGCTGAGGCCCTGGCCTATGTTCATGGCTAGTGGTTCAGCTTCACATGAGGATGGAAGCACTCAGCCTCTCGCTAGAAAACTGAAAAGACTCAAGCTGGCAAAAGCACCGCAAAGAACTGTGCGTTCTTTGAAATCCCAAATCCACAAGGAGAGTCCAATTGTGTCGGTTGCGATGCCTGACCTTCCCAACACTGGACGTGAAGAGCATGCGCCTTCCACCATTTGCACGCCCCCTGCAAGTGCTGGAAGGAGCACCCGCAGTCCAGTTCCTGATAGTCAGATTGAAGATGTCAGTGTTGAAGTACACCAGGATGAGGAGGATATGGGTGTTGCTGGCGCTGGGGAGGAAATTGACCAGGAGGATTCTGATGGTGAGGTGGTTTGTTTAAGTCAGGCACCCGGGGAGACACCTGTTGTCCGTGGGAGGAATATGGCCGTTGACATGCCAGGTGAAAATACCAAAAAAATCAGCTCTTCGGTGTGGAGGTATTTCACCAGAAATGCGGACAACAGGTGTCAAGCCGTGTGTTCCCTTTGTCAAGCTGTAATAAGTAGGGGTAAGGACGTTAACCACCTCGGAACATCCTCCCTTATACGTCACCTGCAGCGCATTCATAATAAGTCAGTGACAAGTTCAAAAACTTTGGGTGACAGCGGAAGCAGTCCACTGACCAGTAAATCCCTTCCTCTTGTAACCAAGCTCACGCAAACCACCCCACCAACTCCCTCAGTGTCAATTTCCTCCTTCCCCAGGAATGCCAATAGTCCTGCAGGCCATGTCACTGGCAAGTCTGACGAGTCCTCTCCTGCCTGGGATTCCTCCGATGCATCCTTGCGTGTAACGCCTACTGCTGCTGGCGCTGCTGTTGTTGCCGCTGGGAGTCGATGGTCATCCCAGAGGGGAAGTCGTAAGCCCACTTGTACTACTTCCAGTAAGCAATTGACTGTTCAACAGTCCTTTGCGAGGAAGATGAAATATCACAGCAGTCATCCTACTGCAAAGCGGATAACTGAGTCCTTGACAACTATGTTGGTGTTAGACGTGCGTCCGGTATCCGCCGTTAGTTCACAGGGAACTAGACAATTTATTGAGGCAGTGTGCCCCCGTTACCAAATACCATCTAGGTTCCACTTCTCTAGGCAGGCGATACCGAGAATGTACACGGACGTCAGAAAAAGACTCACCAGTCTCCTAAAAAATGCAGTTGTACCCAATGTCCACTTAACCACGGACATGTGGACAAGTGGAGCAGGGCAGGGTCAGGACTATATGACTGTGACAGCCCACTGGGTAGATGTATGGACTCCCGCCGCAAGAACAGCAGCGGCGGCACCAGTAGCAGCATCTCGCAAACGCCAACTCTTTCCTAGGCAGGCTACGCTTTGTATCACCGCTTTCCAGAATACGCACACAGCTGAAAACCTCTTACGGCAACTGAGGAAGATCATCGCGGAATGGCTTACCCCAATTGGACTCTCCTGTGGATTTGTGGCATCGGACAACGCCAGCAATATTGTGTGTGCATTAAATATGGGCAAATTCCAGCACGTCCCATGTTTTGCACATACCTTGAATTTGGTGGTGCAGAATTTTTTAAAAAACGACAGGGGCGTGCAAGAGATGCTGTCGGTGGCCAGAAAAATTGCGGGACACTTTCGGCGTACAGGCACCACGTACAGAAGACTGGAGCACCACCAAAAACTACTGAACCTGCCCTGCCATCATCTGAAGCAAGAAGTGGTAACGAGGTGGAATTCAACCCTCTATATGCTTCAGAGGTTGGAGGAGCAGCAAAAGGCCATTCAAGCCTATACAATTGAGCACGATATAGGAGATGGAATGCACCTGTCTCAAGTGCAGTGGAGAATGATTTCAACGTTGTGCAAGGTTCTGATGCCCTTTGAACTTGCCACACGTGAAGTCAGTTCAGACACTGCCAGCCTGAGTCAGGTCATTCCCCTCATCAGGCTTTTGCAGAAGAAGCTGGAGGCATTGAAGAAGGAGCTAAAAGGGAGCGATTCCGCTAGGCATGTGGGACTTGTGGATGCAGCCCTTAATTCGCTTAACAAGGATTCACGGGTGGTCAATCTGTTGAAATCAGAGCACTACATTTTGGCCACCGTGCTCGATCCTAGATTTAAAGCCTACCTTGGATCTCTCTTTCCGGCAGACACAGGTCTGCTGGGGTTGAAAGACCTGCTGGTGACAAAATTGTCAAGTCAAGCGGAACGCGACCTGTCAACATCTCCTCCTTCACATTCTCCCGCAACTGGGGGTGCGAGGAAAAGGCTCAGAATTCCGAGCCCACCCGCTGGCGGTGATGCAGGGCAGTCTGGAGCGACTGCTGATGCTGACATCTGGTCCGGACTGAAGGACCTGACAACGATTACGGACATGTCGTCTACTGTCACTGCATATGATTCTCTCAACATTGATAGAATGGTGGAGGATTATATGAGTGACCGCATCCAAGTAGGCACGTCACACAGTCCGTACTTATACTGGCAGGAAAAAGAGGCAATTTGGAGGCCCTTGCACAAACTGGCTTTATTCTACCTAAGTTGCCCTCCCACAAGTGTGTACTCCGAAAGAGTGTTTAGTGCCGCCGCTCACCTTGTCAGCAATCGGCGTACGAGGTTACATCCAGAAAATGTGGAGAAGATGATGTTCATTAAAATGAATTATAATCAATTCCTCCGCGGAGACATTGACCAGCAGCAATTGCCTCCACAAAGTACACAGGGAGCTGAGATGGTGGATTCCAGTGGGGACGAATTGATAATCTGTGAGGAGGGGGATGTACACGGTGATATATCGGAGGGTGAAGATGAGGTGGACATCTTGCCTCTGTAGAGCCAGTTTGTGCAAGGAGAGATTAATTGCTTCTTTTTTTGGGGGGGGTCCAAACCAACCCGTCATATCAGTCACAGTCGTGTGGCAGACCCTGTCACTGAAATGATGGGTTGGTTAAAGTGTGCATGTCCTGTTTTGTTTATACAACATAAGGGTGGGTGGGAGGGCCCAAGGATAATTCCATCTTGCACCTCTTTTTTCTTTTCTTTTTCTTTGCATCATGTGCTGATTGGGGAGGTTTTTTTGGAAGGGACATCCTGCGTGACACTGCAGTGCCACTCCTAGATGGGCCCGGTGTTTGTGTCGGCCACTAGGGTCGCTAATCTTACTCACACAGCTACCTCATTGCGCCTCTTTTTTTCTTTGCGTCATGTGCTGTTTGGGGAGGGTTTTTTGGAAGGGACATCCTGCGTGACACTGCAGTGCCACTCCTAGATGGGCCCGGTGTTTGTGTCGGCCACTAGGGTCGCTAATCTTACTCACACAGCTACCTCATTGCGCCTCTTTTTTTCTTTGCGTCATGTGCTGTTTGGGGAGGGTTTTTTGGAAGGGACATCCTGCGTGACACTGCAGTGCCACTCCTAGATGGGCCCGGTGTTTGTGTCGGCCACTAGGGTCGCTAATCTTACTCACACAGTCAGCTACCTCATTGCGCCTCTTTTTTTCTTTGCGTCATGTGCTGTTTGGGGAGGGTTTTTTGGAAGGGCCATCCTGCGTGACACTGCAGTGCCACTCCTAGATGGGCCCGGTGTTTGTGTCGGCCACTAGGGTCGCTAATCTTACTCACACAGTCAGCTACCTCATTGCGCCTCTTTTTTTCTTTGCGTCATGTGCTGTTTGGGGAGGGTTTTTTGGAAGGGCCATCCTGCGTGACACTGCAGTGCCACTCCTAGATGGGCCCGGTGTTTGTGTCGGCCACTAGGGTCGCTAATCTTACTCACACAGCTACCTCATTGCGCCTCTTTTTTTCTTTGCGTCATGTGCTGTTTGGGGAGGGTTTTTTGGAAGGGACATCCTGCGTGACACTGCAGTGCCACTCCTAGATGGGCCCGGTGTTTGTGTCGGCCACTAGGGTCGCTTATCTTACTCACACAGCGACCTCGGTGCAAATTTTAGGACTAAAAATAATATTGTGAGGTGTGAGGTATTCAGAATAGACTGAAAATGAGTGTAAATTATGGTTTTTGAGGTTAATAATACTTTGGGATCAAAATGACCCCCAAATTCTATGATTTAAGCTGTTTTTTAGTGTTTTTGGAAAAAAACACCCGAATCCAAAACACACCCGAATCCGACAAAAATAATTCGGTGAGGTTTTGCCAAAACGCGTTCGAACCCAAAACACGGCCGCGGAACCGAACCCAAAACCAAAACACAAAACCCGAAAAATTTCAGGCGCTCATCTCTAATTTAAACCCCTTCCTTGCATCTGCTCTTGCCCAGTACAACGTATGTCTCACCAGTACCTGGTTCCAGTATTAGCAGCTCTGCATCCTGTGCAATCTCTGACAGTTC
This sequence comes from Pseudophryne corroboree, assembly GCF_028390025.1. Taxonomy (NCBI): domain Eukaryota; kingdom Metazoa; phylum Chordata; class Amphibia; order Anura; family Myobatrachidae; genus Pseudophryne; species Pseudophryne corroboree. The sequence continues at coordinate 170,049 of NW_026970256.1, forward strand.
CTGTTCCCCGCTTCAGCTTCTCTTATCTTGTGTCTGTCTGCAATCCTGTGCAGGTTCCACACTGCTAATCATCTCCACCTAACTACTCCTGTCCACCTAATTGCAAGCTTCTCCAGCAAGTTTCAATGCAGGGCAGGATATCAGTTACTCTCAGCTTTAGTGCTTCATCCTGATTTCCATTCCTGTCCAGTTCTGATACTCTAAGGGGTTACCCCGCGGCTAATTCATGGCTAAAATCCCTGTAGTGCGGGGAAAATATTATAGCCTTTATCCCGCACCTAAAATTCGGGATGCAGGCATGGAAACCCACTGATTCCATGTAAACTGCAGGATCATTGGTATTGGGATTGCAGGACCTTGCATATGAATCCCTGATTTTGCCATTTTTTCACAGATTTTACTTTACAGCTCCAGGAGGTCCTGTTCAACAGTAATCCCTGCTGATTGAATTACTCTTGTGCTAATTGAATATCCCTTTTTTTTTTTTTAAAACCCACATGGGTACATTAGTGACCATCGATAGTTGGAACATCGTAACCATAACAAACTTCAGTTTCCTGACACCTGATCCTTTCTGCAGCCTCTGGGGTTCCATAATGAAGGTGAGGACTTTTCTCTTCCTGCAGCCACACAGTGAGCTTCTGACAGGTCGCATTAGATGCAACCATGACAGGAAAAGCTGAGCCTGGTGTGGCTGCATCTGATGTGACTTTGCCAGGCAAGTGGTTAAGAGAATGTAGTTAGTAAGGATAAATAAACTGTGCTTTAAATGTGTAAACACCACTTAATTCTCTGTACAGCCTGTATTTTGCCTTAAATCCCACATTATAGGGTTTACGTAATAGGGTACGGGGTGGGGGGGGGGGGCGGGGGTCATTGAGGAATGGTTGGAGGTGCTCACACTGCTGCTTCCTTTCATATGTGAGAATTAATTTGTCCCTGATTTATAATTTAAAATATAGCAACCCTATGTGGAATATTCATTGGCCAAATGTGCTGGCCAGACGTCTGCATCATAGTGTCTAGGCAAGGTGACCCACCTACCTCGTGTTGAATTGGTCCATACTGGGTGCTGACTACTATAAGATCTTGTGTCTGCATGCCCGAGTCAGCTGTTCCCTCTGATGATGACACTAACTCGCCCATTCTAAATGCCCTAGACATAGAGAATGTGAGATGGAATAAACGCACCAAAAACCATTGACCAACAAGCCCACCATGTGCTGCATATAGTAGTATTTCAGATGGACGTCCCCTCCTCGGCTGACTCCAGCTTTCCCCACCCTGCACTGCTTTGCTAATCAGAACATTGTTGTTGGGTTGAACTCACCTTTTAATTCTGTGAAAAAGGAAAAGCAGCAAGCCGCTTCACAACCGATGACTTACCGGCGGTATACTGCTTGCAAATAAAAGCCATCATAGCTTGCTTGTGCCCCTTACCTCGATCCCGCTTTGAGATGCGGACCTGTGACAGCCTGCAAAACATAAGAAGAACATGACACCCACAGTATTGGCATCCAGTGCTAACTGCATTAAACTTAACCCAACAGACCAATCCGGAGACTCAGATCACAATTACTGCCAACACCACTAGTTTAGCAAGTATTCCCCAAGTAACACACCCTACAGATATCCCACACACGTAGAAAGGTTGGAGCGCAGTAAATCTCCTACAATGTCTGGGCAACCTCTGTTTCAGCAGCAGCACCTGAACCATTAGATGCACACAGGGCCATAACTAGGGTGGTGCAGATGGTGCTTAGCACACAGCACATTGGCCCTGTCCACATCCACCCCATATGGCTGCCTCTGTATGTGCCACCACCATCTGCAGCGATGCCCGCTGTAATGTGTTATCAGGACTGGGCCGGTAATCCGGAACTACTGTTGGGCCGGTCCAGCCATGCAGAGAGCCAGGGAAGCCGTGCACAGTGCAGCCTTCCAGCTCTCTATTTGCCTGCCCTATCGCCAGACCTGCTCGTGTACAAGATAGATGGGCGCGTTGCTGCAAGACCAGGCCCTCTTGACTCGTGGCATGCCCCCGTGACTAGTGGCCATGACCCCTGTGACGTGCGTGTTCCTGCGGCAGCCGTGCTCACTCAAATGCCAGGGCTGAAAAGCAGCCCCAGTCTGTCCCTGTGTATTATAGTAGTGGTAGTTTTATCTGTGCATGTATAATGTTCTGCATGTTACTCATTGGTTGTCGTGTTGGTGTCACATTTTCTGTAGACACATATATTAGGTATTGACATAAAAAACATCTGGTTTATATGTGATAACAGCTGAGATGGGAGCATTACACACACGTTCTCCCTTTCCAATCAGTTTTCCTTGTGCCAGTGACATTCTAGTTTGCTTTGCAATTTTTTACTTCCTTGTTTCTCAAGACTAATTAAGCATAACTGTACTGTTTGTATTCACTTCATTGAGCAAAACGTGTTTCTCCACTCTGAGAGTGGCTAACTTATATATTTATCTTGTGTATAACGTGTGGCTGCTCATCAGGCTTATATCATATTGCTGCAGTGTAGATCTAAACTCAGTTCAGCGAAGCTGGGACACAGTGGGGGTAATTCCAAGTTGATCGCAGCAGGACATTTTTTAGCAGTTGGGCAAAACCATGTGCACTGCAGGGGGGGGGGGGCAGATATAACATTTGCAGAGAGAGTTAGATTAGATTTGCCCAACTGCTAACAAATTTGATGCTGTGATCAACTTGGAATTACCCCCAGTGTGCGATCTTTGGCCCAATATGACGGTATCTGACCAACCGAGCCAATAATTGTTTAATGTGCATGGAGCTCAGGGGCCTGCTGGTTGGTGTGGTCGTCCAAAGAGGAATGATGAGAATGACGAGGAGGAAGAATGAGGGGCTTTACTTGGCTTAATGTGTAAAAGGGGCACTACTGTGATGTAACGTGTATAAGGGGCTCTGTTCCGGTGTTACATGTATTATGGTGTGGAGTTAAGTGTACAAGGGGTAATACTGTGCAGTGTAATGTGAATAACGGACACTACTGTGCTGTGTAATGTGAATAACGGACACTACTGTGCGGTGTAATGTGAATAACAAACACTACTGTGTGGTGTAATGTGACTAACGGACACTACTGTGCAGTGTGATGCGAATAACGGACGCTTCTGTGCAGTGGAATGTGAATATCGGACACTACTGTGCGGTGTAATGTGAATAACGGACACTACTGTGCAGTGTAATGTGAAAAACGGACACTACTGTGCGGTGTAATGTGAATAACGGACACTACTGTGCGGTGTAATGTGAATAACGGACACTACTGTGCTGTGTAATGTGAATAACAGACCCTACTGTGCAGTGGAATGTGAATATCGGACACTACTGTGCGGTGTAATGAGAATATCGGACACTACTGTGCGGTGTAATGTGAATAACGGACACTACTGTGCTGTGTAGTGTGAATAACGGACACTACTGTGCGGTGTAATGTGACTAACGGACACTACTGTGCAGTGGAATGTGAATATCGGACACTACTGTGCGGTGTAATGTGAATATCGGACACTACTGTGCGGTGTAATGTGAATAACGGACACTACTGTGTGGTGTAATGTGAATAACGGACACTACTGTGTGGAGTAATGTGAATAACGGACACTACTGTGCAGTGGAATGTGAATATCGGACACTACTGTGAGGTGTAATATGAATAACAGACACTACTGTGCGGTGTAATGTGAATAACGGACACTACTGTGCGGTGTAATGTGAATAACGGACACTACTGTGCAGTGGAATGTGAATATCGGACACTACTGTGCTGTGTAATGTGAATATCGGACACTACTGTGCGGTGTAGTGTGAATAACGGACACTACTGTGCGGTGTAATGTGACTAACGGACACTACTGTGCAGTGGAATGTGAATATCGGACACTACTGTGCAGTGGAATGTGAATATCGGACACTACTGTGCTGTGTAATGTGAATAACGGACACTACTGTGTGGTGTAATGTGAATATCGGACACTACTGTGCGGTGTAATGTGAATAAAGGACACTACTCTGCAGTGTAATGTGAAAAACGGACACTACTACGGTGTAATGTGAATAACAGACACTACTGTGCGGTGTAATGTGAATAATGAACAATACTGTGTTGTGTAATGTGAATAACGGACACTACTGTGCTGTGTAATGTGAATGACGGACACTACTGTGTGGTGTCATGTGAATAACCGAAACTACTGTGCAGCGCAATGTGAATAATGGACACTAATGTGCGGTGTAATGTGAATAACGGACACTACTGTGTGGTGTAATGTGAATAATGGACACTACTGTGCGGTGTAGTGTGAATAACAGACACTACTGTGTGGTGTCATGTGAATAACGGACAATACTGTGCAGTTTAATGTGACTGACGGACACTACTGTGTGGTGTAATGTGAATAATGGACACTTCTATGTTGTGTAATGTGAATAACAGACACATCTATGCTGTGTAATGTGAATAACAGACACTACTGTGCGGTGCAATGTGAATAACGGACACAACTGTGCAGTGCAATGTGAATAACGTACACTACTGTGCGGTGCAATGTGAATAACGGACACTACTGTGCGGTGCAATGTGAATAACGGACACTACTGTGCGGTGCAATGTGAATAACGGACACTACTGTGCGGTGTAATGTGACTGACGGACACTACTGTGCGGTGCAATGTGACTGACGGACACTACTGAGTGGTGCAATGTGACTGACGGACACTACTGTGTGGTGCAATGTGAATAACGGACACTACTGTGCAGTTTAATGTGAGTAACGGACACCACTATGCGGTATAATGGGAATAACGGACACTACCGTGCGGTGTAATGGGAATAACGGACACTACTGTGCAGTGTAATGGGAATAACGGACACTACTGTGCTTTGTAATGTGAATAACGGACACTACTGTGTGGTGTAATGGGAATAACGGACCCTACTGTGCGGTGTAATGGGAATAACGGACGCTACTGTGCGGTGTAATGTGACTAACGGGCACTACTGTGCGGTGTAATGTGACTAACGGGCACTACTGTGCGGTGTAATGTGAATAACGGGCACTACTGTGCGGTGTAATGTGAATAATGGACACTACTGTGCGGTGTAATAGGAATAACGGTCACTACTGTGTGGTGTAATGTGAATAATGGACACTACTGTGAGTTGTAATGTGTATAACGGACACTACTGTGAGGTGTAATGTGGATAACGGACACTACTGTGCGGTGTAATGTGAATAACGGACACTACTGTGCAGTGTAATGTGAATAACGGACACCTGTGAGGTGTAATGGGAATAATGGACACTACTGTGAGGTGTAATGGGAATAACGGACACTACTGTGCGGTGTAATGGGAATAACGGACACTACTGTGAGGTGTAATGTGAATAACGTTCACTACTGTGCGGTGTAATGTGAATAATGGACACTACTGTGCTGTGTAATGGGAATAACGGTCACTACTGTGGAGTGTAATGTGAATAATGGACACTACTGTGCGGTGTAATGGGAATAACGGTCACTACTGTGCAGTGTAATGTGAATAATGGACACTACTGTGCTGTGTAATGTGAATAATGGACACTACTGTGCGGTGTAATGTGAATAATGGACACTACTGTGCTGTGTAATGTGAATAATGGACACTACTGTGCGGTGTAATGTGAATAATGGACACTACTGTGAGGTGTAATGGGAATAACGGACACTACTGTGAGGTGTAATGTGAATAACGGTCACTACTGTGTGGTGTAATGTGAATAACAGACATTACTGTGAGGTGTAATGTGAATTGGTACTATTCTGTGGCCACCACCCTTCCCCATGAAGCCCCTCCCCTATATTTTTGGTGCATGTTTTGGGCACACACTGTCCCTATTTTGAATATTGGGGGGGGGGGGGGGGGTCACCAATTCTCTCTCTAGCACAGGGCGCTATAATGACTAGTACGGCTCTGGATCCACACCTCGGTGCACAGGGCTCCTCCGATTTGTTCTGTTAATGGCTTTGGAAATGTCTGACTGCTTTGTTTTCCTGTTATACAGCTTTCACATATGGGTTTCCCTGTATCAGTCACTAACATTCCTGTGACCATCCCATTCAATAACATCTGAACACTGTCATATTCAAGGGGACCAAATCCTGTGCCAGAGTACAACTGATTGTGAGCCAGTTGTGTCACGGATCCAGGGGAGGCTGCTAAGGTCAGTCCCCGTTTTCTACCTATCAGGCCACTGGTGAGGGTCCGGCGCGCTCTGGCAGTCTGTCAGCGTGCTGTTCACATGGCCGAAGTAGTCACAGCGGTTGGGGCTGGGTCCTCTGTGTGCAATGCTTCTGCCGGCCCAGCAGCATGGACGACACTATCTTGCTTAGCTATTGTCAGCTGATAGGTCTCTGACCAATTCCATTCAGCCTCAGCATCTGCTGACACTCCCAGCCAATCCTGTGACACCAAGGGGTTTAAAGCTTCTGCTTTTCAGTGCTCAGGTTGCCAGTGCCATAAGTCACACAGCTCTGTGTGTGAGCTTTGAAGCTGCGCTCCTCCAGGTATCCAGTTACTGCACAGTACCTGCATTGTCTGAGCTTCTCTATGTGCTACCTGAAGTACCATCTGAATTTCCAAGGGATCATCCAGTGTCATCATTCCAGATCCAGCCCGGTCAGCCCTCCAGCGTCATCATTCCAGATCCAGCCCGGTCAGCCCTCCAGTGTCATCATTCCAGATATAGCCCGGTCAGCCCTCCAGTGTCATCATTCCAGATCCAGCCCGGTCAGCCCTCCAGTGTCATCATTCCAGATCCAGCCCAGTCAGCCCTCCAGTGTCATCATTCCAGATCCAGCCCGTTCAGCCCTCCAGTGTCATCATTCCAGATCCAGCCCAGTCAGCCCTCCAGTGTCATCATTCCAGATCCAGCCTGGTCAGCCCTCCAGTGTCATTGTTCCAGATCCATCCCGGTCAGCCCTCCAGTGTCATCATTCCAGATCCAGCCCGGTCAGCCCTCCAGTGTCATTGTTCCAGATCCAGCCCAGTCAGCCCTCCAGTGTCATCATTCCAGATCCAGCCCGGTCAGCCCTCCAGTGTCATCATTCCAGATCCAGCCCGGTCAGCCCTCCAGTGTCATCATTCCAGATCCAGCCTGGTCAGCCCTCCAGTGTCATTGTTCCAGATCCATCCCGGTCAGCCCTCCAGTGTCATCATTCCAGATCCAGCCCGGTCAGCCCTCCAGTGTCATTGTTCCAGATCCAGGCCAGTCAGCCCTCCAGTGTCATCATTCCAGATCCAGCCCGGTCAGCCCTCCAGTGTCATCATTCCAGATCCAGCCCGGTCAGCCCTCCAGTGTCATCATTCCAGATCTAGCCCGGTCAGCCCTCCAGTGTCATCATTCCAGATCCAGCCCGGTCAGCCCTCCAGTGTCATCATT
>NW_026970256.1:182500-187500 GCF_028390025.1 Pseudophryne corroboree
TAGCCCCAGCCTTCTTCTCCCCATTGTGTCCACCCATATCTCCTATAGATTGTAAGCTGACCAGGAGGATTCTGATGGTGAGGTGGTTTGTTTAAGTCAGGCACCCGGGGAGACACCTGTTGTCCGTGGGAGGAATATGGCCACTGACATGCCTAGTGAAAATACCAAAAAAATCAGCTCTTCGGTGTGGAAGTATTTCAACAGAAATGCGGACAACATTTGTCAAGCCGTGTGTTGCCTTTGTCAAGCTGTAATAAGTAGGGGTAAGGACGTTAACCACCTCGGAACATCCTCCCTTATACGTCACCTGCAGCGCATTCATCATAAGTCAGTGACAAGTTCAAAAACTTTGGGCGACAGCGGAAGCAGTCCACTGACCAGTAAATCCCTTCCTCTTGTAACCAAGCTCACGCAAACCACCCCACCAACTCCCTCAGTGTCAATTTCCTCCTTCCCCAGGAATGCCAATAGTCCTGCAGGCCATGTCACTGGCAATTCTGACGAGTCCTCTCCTGCCTGGGATTCCTCCGATGCATCCTTGCGTGTAACGCCTACTGCTGCTGGCGCTGCTGTTGTTGCTGCTGGGAGTCGATGGTCATCCCAGAGGGGAAGTCGTAAGACCACTTTTACTACTTCCACCAAGCAATTGACTGTCCAACAGTCCTTTGCGAGGAAGATGAAATATCACAGCAGTCATACTGCTGCTAAGCAGATAACTGAGGCCTTGGCATCCTGGGCGGTGAGAAACGTGGTTCCGGTATCCATCATTACTGCAGAGCCAACTAGAGACTTGTTGGAGGTACTGTGTCCCCGGTACCAAATACCATCTAGGTTCCATTTCTCTAGGCAGGCGATACCGAAAATGTACACAGACCTCAGAAAAAGACTCACCAGTGTCCTAAAAAATGCAGTTGTACCCAATGTCCACTTAACCACGGACATGTGGACAAGTGGAGCTGGGCAGACTCAGGACTATATGACTGTGACAGCCCACTGGGTAGATGTATTGACTCCCGCCGCAAGAACAGCAGCGGCGGCACCAGTAGCAGCATCTCGCAAACGCCAACTCTTTCCTAGGCAGGCTACGCTTTGTATCACCACTTTCCAGAATACGCACACAGCTGAAAACCTCTTACGGCAACTGAGGAAGATCATCGCAGAATGGCTTACCCCAATTGGACTCTCCTGTGGATTTGTGGCATCGGACAACGCCAGCAATATTGTGTGTGCATTAAATCTGGGCAAATTCCAGCACGTCCCATGTTTTGCACATACCTTGAATTTGGTGGTGCAGAATTATTTAAAAAACGAGAGGGGCGTGCAAGAGATGCTGTCGGTGGCCAGAAGAATTGCGGCACACTTTCGGCGTACAGGCACCACGTACAGAAGACTGGAGCACCACCAAAAACGCCTGAACCTGCCCTGCCATCATCTGAAGCAAGAAGTGGTAACGAGGTGGAATTCAACCCTCTATATGCTTCAGAGGTTGGAGGAGCAGCAAAAGGCCATTCAAGCCTATACAACTGAGCACGATATAGGAGGTGGAATGCACCTGTCTCAAGCGCAGTGGAGAATGATTTCAACGTTGTGCAAGGTTCTGCAACCTTTTGAACTTGCCACACGTGAAGTCAGTTCAGACACTGCCAGCCTGAGTCAGGTCATTCCCCTCATCAGGCTTTTGCAGAAGAAGCTGGAGACATTGAAGGAGGAGCTTACACAGAGCGATTCCGCTAGGCATGTGGGACTTGTGGATGGAGCCCTTAATTCGCTTAACAAGGATTCACGGGTGGTCAATCTGTTGAAATCAGAGCACTACATTTTGGCCACCGTGCTCGATCCTAGATTTAAAACCTACCTTGGATCTCTCTTTCCGGCAGACACAAGTCTGCTGGGGTTCAAGGAACTGCTGGTGAGAAAATTGTCAAGTCAAGCGGAACGCGACCTGTCAACATCTCCTCCTTCACATTCTCCCGCAACTGGGGGTGCGAGGAAAAGGCTCAGAATTCCGAGCCCACCCGCTGGCGGTGATGCAGGGCAGTCTGGAGCGACTGCTGATGCTGACATCTGATCCGGACTGAAGGACCTGACAACGATTACGGACATGTCGTCTACTGTCACTGCATATGATTCTCTCCCCATTGAAAGAATGGTGGAGGATTATATGAGTGACCGCATCCAAGTAGGCACGTCAGACAGTCCGTACTTATACTGGCAGGAAAAAGAGGCAATTTGGAGGCCCTTGCACAAACTGGCTTTATTCTACCTAAGTTGCCCTCCCACAAGTGTGTACTCCGAAAGAGTGTTTAGTGCCGCCGCTCACCTTGTCAGCAATCGGCGTACGAGGTTACTTCCAGAAAATGTGGAGAAGATGATGTTCATTAAAATGAATTATAATCAATTCCTCCGTGGAGACATTCACCAGCAGCAATTGCCTCCACAAAGTACACAGGGAGCTGAGATGGTGGATTCCAGTGGGGACGAATTGATAATCTGTGAGGAGGGGGATGTACACGGTGATATATCGGAGGATGATGATGAGGTGGACATCTTGCCTCTGTAGAGCCAGTTTGTGCAAGGAGAGATTCATTGCTTCTTTTTTGGTGGGGGTCCAAACCAACCCGTCATTTCAGTCACAGTCGTGTGGCAGACCCTGTCACTGAAATGATGGGTTGGTTAAAGTGTGCATGTCCTGTTTATACAACATAAGGGTGGGTGGGAGGGCCCAAGGACAATTCCATCTTGCACCTCTTTTTTCTTTCATTTTTCTTTGCGTCATGTGCTGTTTGGGGAGTAGTTTTTGGAAGGGCCATCCTGCGTGACACTGCAGTGCCACTCCTAGATGGGCCAGGTGTTTGTTTCGGCCACTTGGGTCGCTTATCTTAGTCACACAGCTACCTCATTGCGCCTCTTTTTTTCTTTGCGTCATGTGCTGTTGGGGGGTGTTTTTTGGAAGGGCCATCCTGCGTGACACTGCAGTGCCACTCCTAGATGGGCCAGGTGTTTGTGTCGGCCACTAGGGTCGCTTAGCTTACTCACACAGCTACCTCATTGCGCCTCTTTTTTTTCTTCTTTGCGTCATGTGCTGTTTGGGGGGTGTTTTTTGGAAGGGCCATCCTGCGTGACACTGCAGTGCCACTCCTAGATGGGCCAGGTGTTTGTGTCGGCCACTTGGGTCGCTGAGCTTAGTCATCCAGCGACCTCGGTGCAAATTTTAGGACTAAAAATAATATTGTGAGGTGTGAGGTATTCAGAATAGACTGAAAATGAGTGGAAATTATGGTTATTGAGGTTAATAATACTTTGGGATCAAAATGACCCCCAAATTCTATGATTTAAGCTGTTTTTTAGGGTTTTTTGAAAAAAACACCCGAATCCAAAACACACCCGAATCCGACAAAAAAAATTCGGTGAGGTTTTGCCAAAACGCGTTCGAACCCAAAACACGGCCGCGGAACCGAACCCAAAACCAAAACACAAAACCCGAAAAATTTCCGGTGCTCATCACTACTTATCACATAGGTTCTTCTTCTGCAAACCCCCCTCCACTAAGGCGCCCATCACAGGGCTCGGTGACTGGGCCTAGGAGGCCAACCAAGAGACGTCGTCTTGAGGCTGAATCTGCAGCACCATCATCACCACCCCAACGGCGCATCTCCGCAGTGTTGTCCCTGCCACCACAAGCAATTTTGGCAAGTCCACAAAGCGAGGATCCACAATCACCACAGCTGTCTGGTGAGTAAACATAAAAGTTATTTGTATCAAAATTTAAAAACAGTGTGGTCTATGAATTAACCTGGATAAGGCATAATGAAGTGATAAACCACTGATATGTGCAAGGTGATCAAGGCAGAAGCAAAACAGATCCTAACAGTTAAATTACAGATTGGAGCTGTTTGGCTGGTGCCTTTATCACCTTGCACATATCACTGGTTTATCACTTCCTTATGCCGTCTCCAGGTTACTTCATCTGCACCACTGTTTGTGTACAGCCAAAAATAATGTATTTGTTTTAACTAAGAATCCAGGTAATAATCACAAACAACAAGCACATGGGCTTTACGTTATTTTTGTGTTTACATTTTCAGATGTGATGTTGCCCATAGCAACCAATTTAGAATTATATTTAATTTGCCAGAAACAGCAACATAAATGTAATCTATAATCTAATTGTTTGGCATGGCCAACATCACCATTTCTAAACATAGGCCACCTTAAGACATTTACATGCATTTATAATGAATAATGTGTGTTTTACTTTATTTGTTAAATTTTTGCACACAACACTGACTGCCTTGAACAATGTATGAGTGTTTTCCAAAACACATTTAATGTATTGTGTGTTTTTAACAAAAGGAAGGTTCATACACAATCTGTGAATGCATTAATTTTAATTTGAGACAGTTCTTCGTGTTTGCACATTAATTATGGCTCAGAGTCCGACAATTACCTAAATCATTTTTCAACTGAGTATGGAAAGTTAGAAGCCACATATGTCTACAAAAAGGTGAGCTACCTAGTTAATTTTAGGCCACAATCTCTGTATTATTTACAACATGAATATTATTAAGTAAGGCATGTTGACGTAAAGTAAAGAAATAATATAAAAACTAAATAGTGGCTGTTATCAACCCCATACAGAACCACCCATCATGGAAGAGGACGCCCAGCAGGAAAGTGACCAGCAGCCTACCTACACACTACACCTGCAGCCCATCGATCCTACCCAGCCAACCACGCCGCAGGACATAACACAATCACCCCAAACATCCCATAGCCCCCAATTGAGGCCAACACCACCCCAGCAACAAATGGCCCCAGAGTTTTGGAGCAGTTGGGCCACACAACAGGCGCAACACTATGCCTGTCTGAACACCCACACCCAATACCTTGCCAGTCTGCCCCATCATCTGCCTCGCCTCAGTCGGAACTCAGGCAGACTGATAGTTCAGGTTGGCAGAATTGCCAATTCAATGGAGCAGATGAGGGCAGACAACAGTCAA